>NW_007063486.1:0-661 GCF_000164805.1 Carlito syrichta | reverse complement strand
CTCCAACTCATAAAAAAAAAAAAAGAAGAAGAATCATCTCTAGGTGGGACCAGGCCCGGTGTCTCACACCGAGAGACCCAAGAGATTCAAAAAAGCGATACTCGCCGTAAAAGAAGCGTTCACCGTATCTCATCCCCACCTCACGTTCGCAATATTGAAATCTCACCTCAGACCCCGTAGGACTAGGCACATCCCGTCGCCCGTAGCGACCGCGATCGTGAAGTCACACAACGTCTTCAGCAGCGCGTGTACCCGGAACTCCCGTTAAGCTCCGTCCGCCCCAATCGCCGCGCCGACCTCCGCTTCCGCAACGGGACGTAAACGGTAAGCGATAAGTCCCTTCCGGACGTTCCCGCGCTCAGATCGCAGTCGACTCTGAGGCGCCAGCCACTCTCCCGGCGGGCTCTACGTCGACTCCAACCTCCGGCTCCCATACCAAAGTCGATCTACACGCCGTGACCGTGTAAACCCAGCTCATCCGGCCTTCCGTTCCGCCCGTCTGGCAGTCACTCGTCCATCACAAGTAACTAAGCCCGAGCCCGTGCAAATCGAACCCGAATCAACCCATCAAAGTCTCCGTAACCGCGTCACACAGTCTCATCCAATCCCGCGCGCCCAAGTCCGTCAAGCCACCCCGCCCCTTCAGAACGACGTAGAAAAG
>NW_007063485.1:0-697 GCF_000164805.1 Carlito syrichta | reverse complement strand
TACAAACTTATGCAGCCACAAAACCATCTCTACATGAACACTTAAGAAATCCTAAACACAGAAGAAAAGGAAAAAAGAACAACGTTCTTCAAAAGAGTACACGGAAAAGAATAAAATATACACGAACCAACCACAAAACCAAAAGAAAGACAAAAAGAAAAAAAAAGAAAAAAGAAAAAACCAAGTGGAAGAACAACAACTCAATAAGAACTCCATGATAGGGATGAAATCTCACATTTCAATAATTAGTCTGAATGTGAATGGACTAAACGCACCACTGAAAAGACATAGAATGACAAAATGGATAAAATATCACCAGGCAACAATATACTGCCTTCAAGAGACCCATCTCACTAGAAAGGACATACACAGACTCAAAGTAAGAGGATGGGAAACAAATTTTCAGGCGAATGGAACACAAAAGAAAGGAGGAGTCGTGATCCTAATTTCAGACAAAATACCATTTAAGCTATCAAAAATTAAAAAAGATACAGAGGGCCACTACATAATGATAAAAGGCTCACTCCATCAACAAGAAATATCTATCCTAAACATATATGCACCCATCATAGGTGCGCCAACATTCATAAAGCAACTTCTAGGAAAACTAAAAAAAGACTGACTCGAACACCATAATAACTGGGGACTTTAATACACCACTCACAACCTTACACAGATCATCAGGACAAAAAATCAG
>NW_007063484.1:0-1374 GCF_000164805.1 Carlito syrichta | reverse complement strand
AAATTATTTTTCCCTTCACTATTCTTTCCTCTATTGGGACATACAAAGTCTGGGGTGCGGGGGGCCAGCCCCTGCAAATTTTGGGGAGTCCCTTGTAAGATGTGGTGGCGTCGGCGAATCTGTAGGGATAGATATTAAAAGAAAGAAAGATGAAAGGATAGATATAAAGAGGAAGAAAGAGAAAGAAAGTGTACAACTGTTCAGTGAAATGAGCAGAAGCCATTTATTGAAAGTTACAGCAGGTATTTATCCCCAAATTTTACACAGGCAGTCTCATAAGTCTTTCACGTGAACACAAAGCCAGGTGCGGGGGGGGGGCATCCCCTACCCACCAGATACTTAGGTGTGAGGAGGAACAAACCCCAAGATTGTCTCATTGTTCCCTTTGCTAGTTAATGTTCTTCAAAAGCAGTGTAACAATCCTTACTAGCCTAATGATGCTCTGATAATCAATAACTTCTAGAGCTCACACAAAACCCATGATGACTATCTTAAACTTTACTATTTACACAATACTATGGAAGCTTTTAATTATAGCTTAAGCCAATTTCCTAAAGAATATGGCCCAGTCCAAAGATCACACTGGGCCCTACAGGATGTGGCCCAGTCTAAGGTGCACGGTGGGCCACCTTTGGAACAATAGACTACAATCTCTTAACAAAATGGCTATTCCAAAGTCCTATATATCTATCCTAATTTCTATGAAAGTTTTCCAATTCTTAATTCTAATATATAAAGCTGATTAGTAGTGGCAAAGCTTCTAAAACCTAAATGTAAACTGTAAATGTACTAAGGCCAAAACTTCGATAGTAGAAAGTGGAGACAATGACAGTTCTAAAGTTAACTATATTCTTATTAAACCTAAAAATATTATGATTGATTATGTTTGAACTAACATGATTCGTAGCATGACCTATTCTATAATACCTTCTATGAATAAAATAAATTCAATTTCTATAACAGGTAAAAAAAAGACCTTACACTAACTGTAGCTAAAGCCGGCCTAAAAGAATGCAGCCCAGTCCAAAGTACATGCTGGGCTCTCAGGAATGTGGCCCAGCCCAAACTCTGTGCTGGGCCACTCTTGACAATCATCTATACCATTGAAAAGCTGAAAACAGCTCTCCATAAGTATATACTAATTCTACAAATATTCTTTTAAATCTTATAAAGAAGCTTGTACCATATAAAAGGCTCCAAAATGTGACCTGAGTTTGAATTATATTTAATACCTAAGCCGAAACTGCAGTTTATGGGAAACAGGAACAATGGGTTTCTAGAGTGAACCATGCCTGTCACAGTCACAGAGTCTTCAACTTAGGCCAGCAGAGTTCCTTTAGGTTATTTGTGCTGCATGGCAAAAGGGGGAGGAAT
>NW_007063483.1:0-785 GCF_000164805.1 Carlito syrichta | reverse complement strand
ACAGAAATGATGAATATCTTTGATGGACTCATTAGTAAACTGAATATGTCTGAAGAAAGAATATCTGAGCTTGAGAATATGACAATAGAAACTTCCAAAATAGTAAAGGGAAGAGAAAAAGAACTACAGAAATCAGAATGAGGGAACAGTATTAGAAAAGGAATAAGTGAAGGTAAAATAAAAACTTTTATTTTTGTTCTTAATTGACCTGACAGATAATTTACTCAAAGTAATAATAGTAATAATGAATTAGATTGTGCATACTTATGTACATGTGCTTATGTGGAAATAACATGAGTGATAGTAAGGATACAAGGAACAGGAAGGAGGAATTGGAATTCTTTTGATATCATAAAGTTTGTTGACTATGCACAAAATAGTAAAGTGTTGTCTTAATGTGGACTTGTAAAGGTGTACTGCAACCTCTAGGGGAATCAATTTTTTGAAAGTTAAAAGAAAGGAGAGAAAATAGAGTCATACAAAATGCCCAGTTAAAACCACAGAAGGTAGAAGAATAATGGAACATTAGAAGATGGATCAAGAACAAGGGTAGAAAATAGGAAACACTAAAAATATTGTAAATGTTGATACAACTATATTAACAATCATTTTAAATATTGATGATCTAAGTATAACAAAGACAAACATTGTCTAAGTGAAAATAAAAAACAATGTTACCTACTATGTGTTCAATAAATTTTATTAAGTATTAAGATACACATAGATTAAAAGAAAGGGATGAAGGACAATATACCATACTAACACTAATCAAAAGAAAGAAAGAG
>NW_007063482.1:0-630 GCF_000164805.1 Carlito syrichta | reverse complement strand
CTCAAGAGCAGGAATGTGATGTTGATTTCAGATAAATAATCTTTAAGTTATCAAAAAATTTAAAAAACATACAGAAGGTCTCTATACAATGATAAAATGTTCAATCTATCAACAAGAAAGAGCCGTCTTAAACATCTATACACACAAAATAGGAGCACCAACTTTCATAAAGCAGCTTCTAGGCAAACTTTAAAGATATTGACTCTAACACTCTCATAGCTGGGGATTTAATATCTGACTCACAATCCTAGACAGATCATTAAGACAAAAAAAAGCAAGGAGATCTGGAACCTCAATGTGACTCTTGACCAAATGAACTTAACTGATACCTACAGGACATTCCACACAACAATCACAGAATATACATTCTACCCATCACCACATGGAATATACTCTAAGATTGACCACATCCTTGGCCATTAATCAAGCATAAACAAATTTCATAATTGAAATTTTCCCAGGCACCTTCTCAGACCACAGTGGAATCAAAATAAATATCAACAACAACAAAGCTCCCCCCAAACCCACAAAGACATAGACACTAAACAGCATGATGCTAAACAACTCCTGGGTCAGTGATGAAATCAAAACAGAGGTTAAAAGATACCTGTAAACAAATGAAAAGAAGAA
>NW_007063481.1:0-839 GCF_000164805.1 Carlito syrichta | reverse complement strand
GAGTCATGCTTCAAACTCTTGATTAATGTTAAATCTCTAGTGAAATTTCAATGACTATTTTTTTTTCTCTCCCAAGCAGTAATCATAGTAAAAAAAAGCTACCAGATTGGTAGAACCCAGTGGCTCTCTTGCTTTGGGTGTACTGACCAGGTTTTAGATTTATGTATCAGGAAAGCTACGCCCAAGACTTCCTGGGTTCAAGTTCCAGTTCCAGCTCACACAGCAACATGACACTGGGCAGGTTAATTACCCTTTACTTATCTGCAACAAAGGGATGATAACTGTACCTATTTCATAAAGTTTTTATGAGGATTAAATAAATAAAAACTTGATGAGGGTTCAGAATAATTAAGGATGCCGTGTGTGCTCAATAAATGTTCCTTGCATCATAGATATGATTAGTCTCTCAGAAGCAATAGTATTCCTGTGTTTGCATTTAAGTGAGTGTATTTTTTTTGAGTCGGAGTCTCACTCTATAGCCCAGACCGGAGTGCAGTGGCACGCTCCCGGCCACCGCAGCCTCAATCTGCTGGGCTCCAGCAATCCTTCCACCTCAGCCTTCTAAGTAGCCAGAACTACAGGCGCGTGTTACCACGCCCGGCTAATTTTGTATTTATTGTAGAGACAAGGTCTTGTCAAGTTGCCCGGGTGGGTCTCGAACCCACGGGCTCAGACAGTCCACTCACTTTGGCCTCCCAAAGTGCTGGGATGTCAGGCTGAGCCACCGAGCCCGGCCAAAGTTAATGTATTAAATGTACTTGACAAACTGAAGTCCAGGACATTACATTCCATTTATTATCATCGTGATTTATTTCTTAAGTAGTATTCAAAGTTAAATA
>NW_007063480.1:0-1126 GCF_000164805.1 Carlito syrichta | reverse complement strand
CCCTCCATTTCCGCCTCCTCCCCAAAAGCATCGGGCGCTGTCCACCCAGTGCAGGCTGGGCCTGCTGTTTCCCTCTGCACTGCCTTGGCTGAAGAGCACAGACACGGAGGCCTTTGTAACTTGTTGTGCACGAGTCCACGTGACCACTCAACCGCTCTGTACTGTACACTCACATTCACACACTTGCACACACACTCGAACTACTCTGGTATGCTGGACTCTCGGAACCCTGCTGAGGCTGGGCTGCGTGGGATCCCAGTGCATTGTTGAAAGGGCACTCAGTCAACCTCTTCTGATGCACAACCAATAATGGACATGTAACTTTACACAACCTTTGGCCACCTGCCAAACCTTAAACAATGCAAGACCAAAGAGCCATGACCATAGAAAAATGTAATGCCATACCCTAAGACTAATTATTTTGAAATTGTTTGGAATCATTCTGAAGAATAAAACACTACGTGTATGCAAATAGCTGAACAGCTGATCCTTACGTATTATTAATATTATAATTTCCAGGTTTGGAATTCATGAAAGTTAGACTGCTGCCCTTTTAACAAACTGCGAAAAAAATGGTGTTAAGACTTAAAAGTTTTTTCTTACATTTCCAGCTTCTTACATCTCTGGTGATTTTTGGGGTCAATAGATTTATTGTTAAACAATGAAAGAAATGTCACTGTGACCCACATTTTTATTATGTTGATTTGAGTTGAGTATCTGAAAACAAAAAGTTTACCCCTCCTGAATTAAAAAAAAGTTTACCCCTGCTAAGTTCCTTCCTGAATATAATAGTAATATGTCAATAGTAATCTGTATTTTTTAAATGCATTGTGTCATTTGATCCTCAAAACAACAGACAAATGAATATCTTTCCCTCAACTGCAAAAATGAGACACTGAAGCTTAAAACCATGACAATGTGTTCAAGTTGTATTTCTAAATTTGTTTTAAGAATTCCGCTGGTCTATAGACCCTAATCTCATGTTGATATTTTGCCACTCTGCCTGCTTAAAATAAATATTCATGTCTAAGAAATGAACACTTACATCTATGAAAAGGCAAATGATATTCACAGCATAATTACTTGCTATTTTCATTTACTATTTTATATCAACTGACACATTTTA
>NW_007063479.1:0-1424 GCF_000164805.1 Carlito syrichta | reverse complement strand
CCTCCCAAAGTACTGGGATTACGGGTTGAGCCACCGCACCCAGCCAAGTTGTTTCTTAAAAACAAGTCTAGCCTCCATTTTAATTTTTGCCACTCTTTTCAAAAGAAAAAATGATGTTCTAATCTTTGAAAGTTATTCTGATGGCTTAGAATGCCATATCCCTTTACTAAAGATTTACTAAACAGCCCTTTTATCCCTTTAATAAACACCCCTTGGGGAGGTGAATCTTTTCTTTCTCTCTCTCTAATTTACTTTTAAAATAAACTGTTTTCTAATCTAAAAAAAACAGATTTTGAGACTGGGCACACCTAAAATCCCAGCACTTTGGAAGACCAAAGCGGGAGGACTGTTTGAGTCCAGGAGTTCAAGACCAGCCTATGTAATACAGTTGAGATCTCATCTCTCAAACATAAACAAATAAATAAAAAGTAGTTGGGCACGGCAGCACAGGATTGTAGTTTCAGCTACTTGGGAGGCTAGGGCAGAAGGATTGCCCAAGCCCAGGAGTCAAGGTTGCAGTGGGCTGTGATTGTGCCACCGCACTCTAGCCATGGCAACAGAGTGAGACCCCCAACTCAAAGAAATAAAAAATAAGTAAAGATTTTGAAAAGTTTGGGATCTCTATGAAATGGGTAGGTTTTCCATTTAAAATAGGGGAGAAACTGAGGTGAAAAAAGAAAATGGGCAAATTTGAAGAGTGAGAAATAACTGTTACTACACCCTGACACGTGCTTGCATCCTTCGGAACCCCCACGTCTGAAGTTGAGGGTCTTCTCAGCATGGAAATGCTAGCTCCTGATCTCAAGTGTTTATCAGACTTCAAGGAGCATAATATTTATTGTTATGGGGAGGGAGGAGTACCTTTTAAGATACAAAAGAGGAATCTTTACTGTCCTTATTCTAAAATCTGAATTTTTCATGTATATGGCATGACAGAAATCACATGAATGAAAGTTCTGATGTTCTTACTGATACCTGTTTTGCATCTCCTTGGCAGGAGAAATTAGACCACGTTTGGTACACGGCCAAGAATATATACACGGACAGTGAAGCCAGTTCTGTGGTCAGTAGCATGGTTTTCCATCCTGCTAATTGAATTCCAGCTATTTCCTCAGCACTTAAATGGAGGCAAGGTGCTTAGGGGCACAACTACCAAATTAGGCAAGGTTTTTATTCTCTGTTTCTTTATCTATAAAATTTGCTTTTTCAAAGACTGCTTTACCTCTCAAAGGATGCTTAAGGACCACCTAACAATAAAAGAGAATGCTTTCCCTTTGCCTTTTTGCAATGACATTTTAAGAAGAATGAATTTACACTTGGTGTGTACACCAAATCTCAGCTTCACCACAGGGTGGGTGATAATGTATGAGTGCACCCAACTACCACAGACCATGGGTACCATGAATGGGGAGGGGTCAGGGATT
>NW_007063478.1:0-954 GCF_000164805.1 Carlito syrichta | reverse complement strand
CCATCATTATCTGGGTATTTCTCTATCTCCTTTCTTAAGGAAGTTTTATAGAACTAGTACTTTTGGTAATCATAACAGTAATTTCCTCAAACTTCTAAGCTTCTGTTAAAGGTGTGTAGGTCTATAAAATAGTTTTTAAAAACATAAATTGAGTGAGAACCTGGGTTTGGTGGCTAATCCCAGCAGTTTAGGAGGCCAGGGTAGGAGAAGCTTAAGCCCAGAAGCTCAAGTCTAGCTTGGGAAGCATAGTGAGATCTTGTCTTAAAAAAAACCAAAAACTTTAAATTATCCAGATACAGTGAGGTGCACCTATAGTCCCAACTACTCAAAAAGATGAAGTGGGAGGATCGCCTGAGTTT
Organism: Carlito syrichta; assembly: GCF_000164805.1. Taxonomy (NCBI): domain Eukaryota; kingdom Metazoa; phylum Chordata; class Mammalia; order Primates; family Tarsiidae; genus Carlito; species Carlito syrichta. The sequence goes on along the minus strand of NW_007063478.1, from coordinate 595 downwards.
GAGGCTGCAGTGATCCATAATCATGCTACTACATTTCAAGCTGGGTGACATAGTGATACCACAACTCAAAACAAGTCAGCCACAACAAAAAAAGGAATTGGGTGGGTGTTGGGAGCCAACATCTATAGCTACATGGCTGAGGCCTGTAAAGGCCCATCTGGAAGATCGCCTCTGACATAGGATATCAGTTATACCTATGATATTGGCGTGTGATTGGTGACCAGTGTGCATACATGGCAGTAAAACTTATAAGTGAATCTCAGTACACTTGATGGAAGGTGCATGGCGGAATTGTTTCTGTCTTTCTAAGTTTAGCTTCTTTCTAGATATTTTTTTACTTCTATTTCCTGGTAGACTGGGTAGTCCTTGTTCCCGAAAGCTGTTTCCCCTAGGGCTAAGATTAGAAACTAAATTACCATGATAGTTCTGTCCCCTGCCCCTAGCCAGGTAGAACGTTTTCTTTTGTTTCATTAATTACCGAAACTCTGTCTGCTTCAGCCCATGGCCGCCATCTTGGAAGCCCTGCATTTCCTTGTTCAAGAGTGTGACAGCTACTATTTGATTTTTAGAGTAGACTTGTTGGGATAAAATATAT
>NW_007063477.1:0-775 GCF_000164805.1 Carlito syrichta | reverse complement strand
TCATTGAGGTTCCGGATCTCCTTGCTGATTTTTTGTCTGATGATCTGTCTAAGGTTGTGAGTGGTGTATTAAAGTCCCCAGTTATTATGGTGTTAGAGTCAATGTCTTTCTTTAGTTTTCCTAGAAGTTGCTTTATGAATGTTGGTGCGCCTATGTTGGGTGCATATATGTTTAGGATAGATATTTCTTGTTGATGGAGTGAACCTATTATCATTATGTAGTGGCCCTCTGTATCTTTTTTAATTTTTGATAGCTTAAATGGTATTTTGTCTGAAATTAGGATCGCGACTCCTCCTTTCTTTTGTGTTCCATTCGCCTGAAAATTTGTTTCCCATCCTCTTACTTTGAGTCTGTGTATGTCCTTTCTAGTGAGATGGGTCTCTTGAAGGCAGTATATTGTTGCCTGGTGATATTTTATCCATTTTGTCATTCTATGTCTTTTCAGTGGTGCGTTTAGTCCATTCACATTCAGACTAATTATTGAAATGTGAGAGTTCATCCCTATCATGGAGTTCTTATTGAGTTATTGTTCTTCCACTTGGTTTTTTCTTTTTTCTTTTTTTTGTCTTTCTTTTGCTTTTGGGGTTGGTTCGTGTATATTTTATTCTTTTCCCTGTACTCTTGTGAAGAACGTTGTTCTTTTTTCCTTTTCTTCTGTGTTTAGTACTTTCTTAAGTGTTTCATGTAGAGATGGTTTTGTGGCTGCATAAGTTCTTAGGGATTGGATATCTGGGAAAGATTTTAATTCTCCCTCACTGATGAAGCTTAGCTTGGG
>NW_007063476.1:0-788 GCF_000164805.1 Carlito syrichta | reverse complement strand
GATGCAGAAGAAGTAAAGACATTACTCACAGGGCTGCTAATTGGTTGGATTTAATGATATTTCAGTGCAAGAATAGTTTTGAGAACATTTTTCTTTGTATTGTCATTTTCATGACTATCCTTGAAAATAACTTGTTGTTCCTGTTGGTTAAAAAATCACAGTTGGGCTAAAAGATAGTTATTATTAACCTTAAAGACTTTTGTATTTCCCTAGTTATTATCTGTAAGTCCAGTCCTTTTGCATACTACACATCACCACTGATCACCGTCTCCTTGAATACATACTTTTTTTTATGTCTACTCATCTGCCTTTTCTTTTTACTACCTGGTTATTCTGTCTCAGACACTGCTTACTTCCCCTTTTGGCTACTAAATGCTGAGATTTTCAAGGCTCTGTATGAGAATTTCAATCGTTTCTTCCTCTACAAGAAACTTTATCAGTCCCATGTGTTTATATGTCTTCCATTTGTTCATACTCCTCAATTTTAATTCCTGGCTAAACTGAACCCTTAACAACTATGTACATTTGTCAACCAGATCTTCTAGTTTCAACTCTACATAACCAAAACCAGACTAATGTTTTCTTTTCCCAAATGTGTACCTCTTCCACTCTAGGTAAATGGCTTTCACCTTTTACCACTGCATTCTGTTTCAAATCCCAGGGATGATCATTTATCCCTTCTCTTATACTATATGATCAAATCCAGTTCACATTCTGCCAATTCCTCAATGAATGCATGACCTAATGTCTTCTCATTTCCCTCTGTCACCTATTTTCTGCAGTAGATT
>NW_007063475.1:0-1362 GCF_000164805.1 Carlito syrichta | reverse complement strand
TTTGTGGTTTTGGCTGCTATGGTAATTGAATTGTTTCCTTTAGTGGTTTCTTCAGGTGGACTTGAAAGTGTAGAGAGACACCAGGTGTTTGTATGTGAATTTGTGTCCCGCAACAATGCTGAATTTTGAGTTTCTGAAAGGGTGAGTGTGTGTGTGTGAGTGTGTGTGTGTGTGTGTGTGTGTGTCTGGTGATCTTGTTGGAGCTGTCTATACGTAGCGTCGTGCCTGTGAGAACTGAGTTAACTTTACTCCTTCGTCTCCCGTGAGGATACCTTGAAACATTGTTTTTTGTTTAATTGCTCTGTTCAGCATTCTTAACCCTATCTTGAAGGGAAGTGGTGGAAGACTATATCCACGTATACTTCTTGATCTTCAGGGAAAAGCTGAAAGTTTCACCGTGGAGTAATCATGTGAGTTTTGTGTTTTCCTATGTGGCCTTTATCAGGTGAAGGAGGTTTTCTTCTATTCTGAGTTACATTTTAGTGTTTGTATCATGAATCAGTGTGAATTTTTCTCAAATCCCTTCGACCTCAATAAAGAAGGTTGTATGTGGCTCCTTTTATACTGCTAGTGCGGAATTCCCTTTGATTGAGTTTTGTTGAAATGACATTTACGTTTTGTACGTTGTGCTACACATGTTTCCCAGAAATCAATCCCACTTGGCATGGTTTCTAATTGAATTCATTTTACTATACGTGGCTGAGGATTGGTGTCCGAAATGCTGATGAATGCCTTCCAATGAATAATTGAAGAAAAAGCCTAGAGATTCCACACTGCAGCAACAGTATGGGAGCTCGGTGGACATCCACTCGGAGAACAATCCTAGCCCGTGATAGCTGCTGCTTTCCAAAAGTTCTTCAAAGTCCCTGGAAGTTGTCCTAATTTAGGCATCCAAACCACCAGAAAGGTTTGGTCTCCGAGAGAGCATTGAGAGTAGGTGGCACACGGCCATGACCTATCCCCACCCCGAACTGTACATGATGAAAGGTCTGTTTGGTTGAGTGTGGCCGAGAAGATGATGCTGTGTCTTCCCTCAGCTCCCAGACCGGAGAGTCAGTGTCTTTTTCCTTCCAGCTCTGAGTCATGTAGGCTCCGTTCCTGGCAAGTGAGTCCGAGAGGATGGGGCTTCCTTCCTTCATCTGTTGCCCATTCACAGGATTGGAGCTCTGTGCAGGGCCGGGCAGGCCGGGACAGTGGGGTTCAGATTGTCTTCACGCTGCTTTTCTTGTAGAGCAGAGGTTACATGCTGGTGGCGATCACCTGTTAGGACCTGGACACCTGACCTCATTCAGCACCCACCCCTGAAGCATGGATGTCACTCCCTGAGAAGTGGGTCTCTGTCCTTCCCGTTGGCTCCCGCGC
>NW_007063474.1:0-771 GCF_000164805.1 Carlito syrichta | reverse complement strand
GTTGCCTGGGCTGATCTCAAATTCCTGGCTCAATTGATCTTCCTGTCTTGGCTTCCAAAACTGCCGGGATTACAGTCATCCTCTACTATTTGTGAATTTAATCAACCAATCATTTTCTCAACATAGATGGGACACTTTCTCTGACTCCCTGAGTTAAAAATTCCTTCCCCATGTTCCCAAGTACCCAGGCCCTGGATGCTAACTTTATCATACAGCATTAAACTGCTTGTCTTGTTCCTTCTCTCCCACTGACCAGTAGCAAATTCATTGTGTTGTTCATCTTTGTATCCCTACCAACTAGGGCTAGTGCCTGCAGTAGCAGACCTATTCAAATTAAGCAAATCCAAACAAACATGAAACCCCCACTTAACTGAAGGAAGGCTGCTGGTTCCTGGACATAGAAGTAATTTGTTCAGACAGTCGCTGTGCTATAGGAGTTTACAGGTCAGCGCTGGACCCATTCTGTCCATTGCAGTTAGTGAGCTGCCAGAATCGAGTCCTGTGGTCAGACCCAGGGACAACAGAGCAACGCACTGCCATCGGAGGTGGAAAGGGCCAAGGGAAAGGATTCATTCTTCTCCTCCACAAATATTTGTGTCAATCATCGTAGCATACGCAGCGCTTAATATCCATGAAACACCAGGTGACGGGATGCAACAGCAAAGAAAACTGCGGTGGCACATGTCCTGGTGGACATCACTGTGTGGCGAAGGATGACAGGCAGTGGACAGAATTATGTAAAATTATGCTAGATGTGGAGCAGAAAAATAA
>NW_007063473.1:0-837 GCF_000164805.1 Carlito syrichta | reverse complement strand
GTACATTCGCAAAATATGTTTTCCGCATCTGTGGGTTGCGTTTCTCTATGAGTCAGGGCCTCACTCTGATGCCCAGACGGTACTAGAGTGGTACAATCACACCTGACCACAGGGTAGACCTCCGGGGCTCAGGCAATCCTCCCAAGCGGCTGCAACGAAAAGCCTATGTCTCCAAGCCCAGCTCATTGATGACATTTTGGAGATAGAGATGAGGCTGCCTGATGTTACACAGTCATGTTTCAACTCCTGGGCTCCAGCAATCTTCCGTCCTCAGTCCGCCAAAGTGCTGGATGACAGGTGGGAGATTCCATGCCTGGCCTACCCTTAGCGGGAGTGGTTTTGGTCCACAATGAAGTGTGCTTTGATTGCGGGGATACGCTTCCTAGCTGTCCATAGCCAACGATTTAGCTTGCTTCCCTTAGGGTTCTATGAGTTTCCTTTACTTCTCACCACCAACATTCACCACTCAACTTTGCGGAGAGCACCCTGGCATTTGTTCTTGCCACAGAGTCTCCTTGAAAAGTAGCCAGACCTGTGAGTGAGAATTTCAGAGTGCTGTGATCATAGACAGTGCCTCTACTGCGAGGAAAACCTTCTCCAAACCCATGCGCGGGAGCCAACGGGAAGGACAGAGACCCACTTCTCTTGGAGTGACATCCATGCTTCAGGGGTGGGTGCTGAGTGAGGCCAGGTGTCCAGGTCCTAACGGGTGATCGCCACCAGCATGTAACCTCTGCTCTACAAGAAAAGCAGCGTGAAGACAATCTGAACCCCACTGTCCCGGCCTGCCCGGCCCTGCACAGAGCTCCAATCCTGTGAGGGGCAACAGATGGCGAA
>NW_007063472.1:0-673 GCF_000164805.1 Carlito syrichta | reverse complement strand
GATGATGTAAGAAAAATGTTAATGGGGAATGAACTCATCACTGCAAAGTTTCAGGGACACTGAAAAATTCAATGTCCAAGGTTTTTCATTGGGCCTGGTCACATAGGCACCTTTTCCTTTGACACCTGGACCAAAGCTCCAAACACCCAGAAAAGAAGCAGATGTTCAGCACAAGCCACACATTTGTACAAACACTCTAGGCACAGTACACCACATTGAACAATTAGGAAATGACGGGAGCACTCAGAACCCAAGTTCCCAGATGCCCTCAAGGACTAGCCCTGTAAGCAGGCCTTTCTAAGAGTAGCAGCACACTACTTGTGTTCTGTCAACTACGTGGTGTTGGGGGTTATCTGATCCATGGCTCTGAACCCTCTTCTAAAACATACAAGGCACTTATATTTCCAGTATTGAGTCAGATTAGTGCTGTAACTTCTCTTATGCCAAGTGAGAAGGCTGAAAAGAAAGATTTCCTGAAAGTGATAGGAAACACAGCTTTGCTCTTTTTCTTGTTTATGACTAAAAAGGGTCAAGATTAGAGAAAAAGCAACAGCAGATGTAAGTTTTGTGTGGGTCATGGAAGCAAACGAGGGAGAGAACACAGTGTGTGGGCTAGAAGCCCGGGTGGTGGAGACCATCAGACTCTGACCCTCTGGCTGTCTGGGCCTCAGTG
>NW_007063471.1:0-848 GCF_000164805.1 Carlito syrichta | reverse complement strand
TTAGCAAAACCAGATATTCAAAGAACAAACTGTCTCCAGGATGTGCTTAACAAGCAGGGTGTAAACTGATGACTTCACAAAGAGAGGATTTGGGGTAAGGTTGTGAATTGGTTACTATCTTGCATTTCCAGGAAAGCGCCTTTATCCATCTTTGTTCAAACATTCTCTTCCTTTTAGCAGCATACTTTGCTGCTAACTAGTAAAGGCTGTTTAGTTTTCTCAAGCCTCATGTCTATCAGATTTGGAGCCTGCAGGTTGATCTTTAAAAGAAATAATTTTAACCATTTTTAGTCCCTCTCTGCCACTTTATGTTTTTAAATTTTGTGTGCTTTTTGTCCTGCTGCATTCTGTTGCCCTCCTACCCCACTGATGACGGCAGTGTTGTAACTCCCTGGTTTTCACTGGAGATCAGTCTCTGTGAGCTCCAGTCCCCCACCTAGAGAATGAACATGATCATTGTCGGTGACCTGCACTGACCAAGGGGGGGTTAGGACCGCACCGGTGAATCAGAACGGAGAGAAGAAACCACACGGAGGCAGCTCTTCTGGGAACAGTCTGGCCAAGACTGAAGCAATTTTATTCAAACCTTTTCCAACTTATATACCATTTTCTATAATCTCCAGCAGTGTGACAATTACTTGCTGGGGCGTACAAATTCATTGATGTGTAACGCGCTTTACAAATCATGTACCATCACAAGACTTTCAGGTTCCCAGTGAACAATTACAATTCCATGATGTATGAATCACAGGTGCACAATTTCAATACAGATTGTTCAAAATGTTCTCCACAATGTTCAATAAATCATTCATATTATACTCTAAGTTCTAAACCCTGATAAAAAACTT
>NW_007063470.1:0-1185 GCF_000164805.1 Carlito syrichta | reverse complement strand
ATTCATAAATCAAAACAATAGCAGATGTTGCTACAGGTGCAGACAAAAGGGAACACTGATGGTGGGGGTGCAACCTAGTTCAGCCTCTATGGAAAGCAATGTGGTGATTCCTAAAAGAACTAAAAATTGACCTTCCATACAACCCAGTAATCCATCTCCTGGGAATATGCCCAGAGGAACATAAATTTTTCTACAAAAAGACCTCTGCACATGCCTGTTTATTGCCACATTATTTAAAATAGCAGAAACATGGAACCAACACCACAGTCCTTCAAAAATGGACTGGATAAAGAAAATGTGATACATATACATGCTGGAATATTGCACAGTCATAAAGAAGAACAAAATCATGGACTTCACAGGAAAATGGATGGAGTTGAAGCCCATCATACTTAGTGATCTATCACAGAAGCAAAGAAGCAAATACTTCATGTTTTCACTCATTAGGGGGCCCTGAACATTAATCAAATTAGCAAAGGGGAGAAATCAGCAGTCACTGGGCATCCCTAGGCAAAGAAGGCATGGAGAGGGTGCACGTAAGAACACAAAGGGTGCCTGATTCCATACCAGGGGGAGTGAGGGCCAGTTGGAGACTCAAACTTCACTTGCATTCAACCTACTTGTGTAGTCAATACTTACTTGTATTCCACAACATACGAAAAGGCACACACAATATCAAAGAAGAAAAAAAGCAGAATGTGTCCCAATACCTGATTTTAGGAGTTATTTTTAGTCAGAAAAATGTACTGGTGAAATAATGCATTAATCAACAAAACAGAATAGAGAGTTTAGAAACTGGTTTGTAAACAAATGATGCTGGAAAAATTGGACCTCCACATGTAAAAAGTGAACTTAGACACAGATTTTGACGTTCTACAAAAATTAGCTGATCATGAAATTTTTAAATTAAATAAATAATGTAGCATGATACGACCTCTTGAACATGGAAAAATCTACATGACCTGGGATTTGGAAATGAATTTTTAAATAAAACACCACTAGTATTATTCATGAATACAAAATTGGCATGCTGAATGTTATTAAAACTACTTTGTGAAAGAAAATAAGAAATTAAAAAGACAGAAAACATTTGCAAAATGTATATGTGCTAAGGAACTTATATTCAAAATATGTTATGAGAGGATCCTCCACAAAAAAATGGAATTATTTTTGAAGGGGTGATCG
>NW_007063469.1:0-1045 GCF_000164805.1 Carlito syrichta | reverse complement strand
TTTTATTTCTCCACAAAATGTCACATATTCAATAAAGTGGAATTCGTAGAGTAACTGATTAGGCAATAAAGCTACCTCTACTGTTAAGGATAGCATGCATTCTGGAAATATGAGCAAAGTCCTGTTGGCTTTAGTTTAAGATTAAGATAACATTTCTACAAATGGCAATTGGAAAACACACAAAAGTGTAAGTAAAGTTTATTACCTTGAGCTTCTCAGAGTGAGGATATTCTAAAAATGTGAATTATAAATATTTGAAAATGTTGTTATGATACAAAAAGTTTCTGGCAGATTCTTTCTCTCTGGTATTGAGGAAAGTAGAGAGAGAGATATATAGTGTTTGTGCGTGTGTGTGTGTGTGTGTGTGTGTGTGTGTGTGTGTGTGTGTGTGTGGGCATGTGTGTAAATGAATGGAAATGCATTTGATGTATTTGTATATTTCCATTCTTCCTTTATTCATGGATCCAGACATTTATGTTTAGTGTAATCATCTGACTTGAGGTTTGGAAGGGAATTTATAGATCGTCTAACCCAGTGAAGACCAATTTGAGCCATCATGCTTTCACTCCCCAGTGTGTACTCATGGCAGACATGGGTAGTAAAACTCATGTCTGTTTCTAGTACAGACTGTTTGATCATGGAATCCTTCAGCGTGGATTCCTGGAAGTAATTCAATTAAATTCCTGGAGTAATTAAATTTGGCATGTGAGTGTAATTGTGTGGTCAGCCCTTATTTAGATTCTAAAAGGTCACAGAGATTTTAGTGGCAGAACTGGATTTAAATTTCAGGTGTAGATGTCCCCACTTGGGCAACTTTCCTAGGCACATGGACATCAGGAAGGCATGGGCCAACGGAGGGAATCCAAGGGAGGAGGGATCTTCATCTACTTTCCTATCTTTGGCTTTCAATCTGCAGTGTGACTTCAAACAAATCACTTTCATATTTCGGGGCTTATAACGTTTCACGCCTATGAAGTTAAGGGTAATTATCTATCTCCTAGGGCTTTTATGAGCATCAGAGGAGGTAATAGATGTGAATTGTCTT
>NW_007063468.1:0-1676 GCF_000164805.1 Carlito syrichta | reverse complement strand
TTAGATGCAATTACGGAATTTTTTACAGTATGTGGCATTCAAAAAATGTTGCTGGATGAAATGGAATTAAATATAAAGTAGTCTATGATTTTACTTTGGGAATAGTCACATGTGCTGTGTTAGGTAGTCCAAAACACACGTAGACATGATTTCATTTGGCTGGATTATCTACAGCTTCAGTAAATTTTTCCTTTTTAAATGGTTTCTATCCTGATAAATTATACTCTATTGTGAAGTGTATACTGCATAACCTGTTAAAACAGATGAGACAATGAAATATAACAAAAGTCCATTTGGACAATTATATCATATTCTGCATTAAAATAAAGTATGTCTAATGTAACTGTAAATGATTTACACATTTTCTAAAATATCTACATATGTTTTATATTTCTCTAACCCACTTCGGTGATGATCTTTATATTTTTCACTAGAAAATTGTTTTTAGTCATTCATAGACACGTTTCAATTTACTGGAAATTAAAAGGAAGTTCTTTCATGGAGGGTGTGTGTAAAAAAATACACAGAAAATCATTAGTCCTGCGCAGCACAGAACACTGACAAAGGAACATATGAGGATTTAATATTGGATCCAGCTCAATTTTAGAATGTGTGAAAAAGAGAAAATAATATAAACAATTTACGACATTCCTATTATGTTTTGGCAACACACATGGTACTCTATATACTTTAGCTCACAGAATCCCAATGTGTTAGTCATGGTCACGCCCACTTTACAAAGAAGAAAATTGAAATTTATAAAGGAAAATTACTTTCTCAAGCACAGCTACTAAGTAGTAGATTTTAATTCCAGTCTGTCTGATACACAAAACCACTTTCTGCAACGCTATTATTATGTCTCTTGGGAAAGAAAAGCTGGTGGTGAAAGCTAGTTGAAGAACCAGGGCGCAAGTCTCAGACCAAGAGGCTGGTGATGTAACTTAAATGACAGGAGAGCCTTGAGGACCAAGGTTCCCCTCTGGACTTAGAGAAGATGATTCAGAAGCAGACCCTGGATGCGCTGGGGCTTGACCTGATAGATGCTTCTGGAAACTGACCTTGCCCTCACTTTCTTATACTGTGTTGACATTTCACAAATATAAGTTAAAGCATTTGGTCTTTTGAATGAGTCACTTATTATCACAGACTTTCATAGCAAATTATAGACTGTTCCTAAAATAGTCTATAATTAGAAATAAGATTTTAATAAATCTATGCATGTGTGTGTGTGTGTGTGTGTGTGTGTGTGTGTGATCTACTTTAGCAACACATCATTTCTTCCTCTGAATTTCTGAAAAGAGAGGCTGGGTATAGCAAAAAGACCCAAGAAATCAGTTAAAAGCCACAGTTTTGAAGTCCTTCAAGGATGGTGGTAAATGGCATTCAAGTTTTCTTATGCTGTTAAGAGGCCATGTCCAATTTTATTACTCACATTTCAGAAGATCCTGCAACCTCCATCATCATTACTTAGGTTGAAAACAGGTTTAGTCAATTTCTCTTGAAATGTCAGCCTTGGCAAACAACCGCATCTAAGAACCACTGTTTCAATACTTCATTCTCCCACTGAAATAAGCAAAATTCATAGAAAAGATAAAGATGGTACACTCACAAAAAGGAAGGCCAGCAGGAAGTTAAAAATACAGCTGAGAGTTAGAGAGACCTGAGATAAGGAGTTA
>NW_007063467.1:4184-5728 GCF_000164805.1 Carlito syrichta | reverse complement strand
CACACTTGCTCACACTAGGACAACTCTCCTTTGCTGGACTCCCTCAACCCTGCTCTAGCTATGTTGGGTGGATGCCCAGGGCCTTGTTGAAAGGGCGCCCAGCCAGTCTCTTCTGATACAGAACTAATACTGTCTCTGCAACTTCACACAACTTTGGGCCACCTGCATAACCTTAAGCAATGCAATACCAAAGAGCCATATCCATAAACAGATGCGATGTCATACTGTAACACTAATTACTTTGAAATTGTGTGGAATCCATCTGTAGAGTAAAACACTATGCATATTAAATAATTGAACAGCTGATGATTACATATTTTTAATATTATAATTTCCAGATTTGCAATTCATGAAAGAGTTAGATTGTTGTCCTTACTAATGAAATACCAAAAAAAAATTAAAACTTTTTTTTAACTTAAAATTTTATTGTATCCTTTCCAACTTCTTACATCTGTGGTGATTATTTAGGTCAATAGAATTATGGTTAAGTGACAGAAGAAATGAGGCTATTACCCACACAGTAATTATGTTTATTTGTCTTGAGTATCTGAAAACAAAGAGGTCACTACAGCTGTATTATTTCTCTAAGTTATTTCCTGAATATAATAATAATGGTATGTAAATAGAACTCTGTGTTTTTCAAATACATTATCTGTTTGGATCCTCAAAACAACAGTTAAGCACATATCATTCTCTCAACTGCACAAATGAGAAACTGGAGCCTATAAACATGATAATGTAGCCAAGGTATAGTGTTAAATCTATTTCAAGAACTCAACTTGTCTATTGACACTAATCTCATGTTGTTGATACTTTTCCACATTGTCTGCTTAAAATAAATATTTGTGTCTAAGAAATGAACACTTACATCTAGTGAGAAGACATGTCTAAGAAGGAGAACAATTATTGTAAGGTGATTCCTTTGAGACCACTGACAAATGTCTGAAGTAAAAAACATGTTTGATTACCAAAACTAAGAAGAGCCCGTTCATATTCATAAAGAGAAACATATGCTAATTCTTTTAAAATATTTGTTTTATTAATTTGTTAGTCTAAGAATAAACTCTGTGTTAGTTTAAGGAAATATAAAAAGATGATCTTCACTTTTTCTTTGATAAAAAATAAATTTAGAGAACATGCTAATGTTATCCCCAGGGGAAAATTTTACCCACGCCATTCTACCCAGGTGTAAGGTATTTTTACTTTACATTTCAACTATATTAAATTTGAATTGCATTCACATCAGCTTTTATTTTCAAGAGTACTTTTTCTGTCTAAAGTATTTAATATCTTTTCAAAATTCTAATGTTTTTTCCTCTAGGAAATATTTGTTTTAAGCAATCAGACCACAACATATAATTTGTTATTTTCTATGAAGTAGTGCTTAATAAGAAGTTTTGGAGCCTGCTAAAATAAACCCAAGCATATTCATCTATTTCACAGAAAGGCCAGTTTCTGTTATTAAAGAAAAGAAAATATTTTGTCCCACTTAGCAGATATAAATTGATGGTGAAACACATAAGAGAATCTAATTTTTATGCGTC
>NW_007063467.1:2534-4135 GCF_000164805.1 Carlito syrichta | reverse complement strand
CCGCAATTCAAAAATTCTTTCTTTAGATGTGGAGACAGGAATAATAACACAGAACACAGGCCACAGTCAAAAGTGCCTCTACATGCTCTCTTTTCTCTGTCCCCAGTCCAATTACACAGCAATAAGTCTTTCTCCAGAGTTCAATTCACCTGTAATGAGCCTTCTCTGCACTCCTTGATTGCTTTGTTTTCATTCCTACTAATTCTGAATCCAACAATTCAAACCCCTCTTCAATTCTAGCAGATTTTTAACTTCTTGTAGTGTTACTGTTTAAAATCTTGCAACATATGTAAAAACTTGATAAACACTCAATAGATGCCAAACCCAAACAGTAAGAAACCTCCACTCAAACATGACAAAATAGAGATGGGGGAGTGCTGGAAAATGGTCAAAGTTCATATGAAACTCCAGTGCTAAGAGAAGGGAGACAAGAATCTGAGGAGAGATGTTTTGTCAAGGGATCCCACTGGAGATATCAGGTTTCACCACGAATCCTATTCAAAGAGTTCATCAAATATGGGGAAGAGTTTCAGGCAGGAATAAGGGTCTCAGATTGCTTTGGTTTTTGGTCTCTTGGTGTACGTCGCTACTGTCCACATGCTTTTTGCATAATGAAATCTGGAATAAGTCCCCGCACATGTCCATCATCAGGCATGAGAACAGAGAGAAGGTAGGGTGGGAAAGGAGTTATAAAAGATAAGGGTAAAGAAAAGAAGAGAGGGCTGCAGGAGGATAGAAGAGATCTGAGTTGGTCTTGAAGTCCATGCAGCATGGGTTTTATTTCTGAAGCATGTTTATTAGGCATAAGCTGGTGATCTCTGAATTCTACAAATAAGAACATTCACTCATCTTAGTTTTCCTAAACCTCTTTTATTAATAATCAGTTATGACCTAAACTAGTCTGGAAAATCCATGAAAGTGGTCATTGTATCTCCTTTGTCTTCTGTTCAATTCACTGAATTTCTGGAACTAAGCAAATTACCTGTCATAATCTGGGCCACAACGTTTATTGAATAAAAACAAATGATTGAAAATTGAGTAAATTGATCTATCTTGTTGTAAATATAATACAAGTTCAGCACGTCAGTATTTTTTTAAAAATCCATTTTCTCTTAGTAACAATTTTTTTCTCTACTATATTTCACTGAGAAATTCAGGAGATGTGGAGTAAAATAAATCCTTATATCATTATGATTAATTACACAGAGTCAGGTATTAGTGAATGATGCTACTAAAAGTTAATGAATTTTGATTTCCTCGCTCTTATTCTAATCCTGCTTATCCTTTACTTTTCAAGTCCCTTATTATACCTATTTAAAGTCAGTTTCTACTATGAATGTAAACATTAGCTGCACTCCAGAAGCATACAGAGGTGTTTCAATATTATCTGAAACTAATTTTATCTAAACTTGAGATAATTTTTCCATTATGAATGGAATAACTGTGGTCATTTTGTTACTTGAAATCTACAACAGTGTAATATTTTAAGATTTCAATGTATTGTAGCTATGGAAATATGTGTAGCTAAAGAGCTATTTTGAGACAAATTTTCAGTTTTTGTTATGAAGATCTTTCACTACTCTTGTTAGGAAGATGCCCAG
>NW_007063467.1:0-924 GCF_000164805.1 Carlito syrichta | reverse complement strand
TTTATGACAGATCCTCTTGAATTTTGAGATATAGAATCATGTCATCAGCAAAGAGAGATAAGTTGACTTTCTCTTTTCCTATTTGAATACCCCTGATATTTTGTCCCCTAGTATGTGTTTGTGTCTCTATTTAAACTTAATATTGATTGTATCCTTGAAACTTTAACTGAAATTTCAAGAAAAGAGTTGAAATTACACTTAAAGTCCTGTTGCTTGTGTTTAAAATAGCCCATTCGTGTTCTAATATTTTCATTCACTTTAGCTTATCTTCTTCTGTATAATTAAGAGTTACTCCAATTAAAGTAATTTTCATCTTCAAAGTCTTTTGCAAACAGTCATTAGTTACAGCTACACATATAGTCAGGTAATGATTTAGGATCTCTCAGGGGTTTCCTGATTTATGTTTAAAAAAACATAATGATTAGCAATTCTTTCTAATTCAGCATAGGGTGACTCTTGCCTAAGTCAGTATGCCAGAGACAACTTTACTTAGTGTCCAGTACATAGGTTATTTTTCCTCCTTCCTTGCCTTCCTTCCTTCTTTCTTTTTCCTTCCTCCCTCCTTCCCTCCCTCTGCTTTTAATTATACAGAATGATAGCAAACAATTTTTGTTTTTCTCTCCCAGCAGTAAGGATAATATGAATATGATTTCAGAGCATGAAGGTGGGAGTAAGAGCAAGGTATGTCTCTCCTCACCCATAGCCTACCATTGTCAAAACAAGAGGAAAAATCAAGGAATTAATAACAACTGTTGCTTTTACACCCAAATATTTTCCAACTTTGCATATGCTTTCTACCAAATACGGTCATTTTTGTACAATAGTCATAAAAATCATTGTGCTGTCTCTTAGTTTATAGCAAGCTAATCACAGATGCTCATAAGATAATCTATATTTTGTTCAAAGCAAAATAGAGATAATAGA
>NW_007063466.1:0-969 GCF_000164805.1 Carlito syrichta | reverse complement strand
GCGGGGGGCCCAGCTCCGCGGCCAGCGGGGGGCCCAGCTCCGCGGTCGTCCCAGTCGCCGCGAGCCACACTCTGGGGTCCCGCAGCGCGGGAGTCCGAAGCACTCCGTGGGAGGCCGCGGCCCGGGAGGCGGAACCGCGTTGCGCCTCGGTGCTCGCAGGCAGGATTCTGAGGAAGGATCGCGTCAACCCAGCAGGTCACGCGGCCCGGACGCGACGCGCCGTCCTCACGCCAGGGCGCTGCAGCCCCGCAATGGCGAGGGACCCGGAGCCCCGCCCCCACAAAGAGAGATTGACAGCAGGTACCATTCATTGTGCAGGGTAGGTGTCTGACACCCCGCAACAACTCCAACGTAACATTAACACAGGGAAACATGCAAACGTGGTCAGAAAGAAAACATGCCAGAAATCTCCACATACCTCCGCAGGGAAAGAGACACACATCTGGAGAATGCATTTGAAGTAGTAGTACACAGTTGCTGTCGTCAATGAAACATATCCAGTCAGTCAACTGGGATACATTTCAAAAATAAGTTAACTAACAATCAGCAACAGGATATGTTATCTAAGCACGTTTCAATAAAATAAGGGTTTGTGTTTTTATTTCGGTGTGGAAAAAAGTGATTAAGGCTTCAGCAACAAGAAGTTCTTTCTAACGACTGGCTATGGATTCAGGGTTCTGGTGTAAACTTTTGCTTCTGAATTTGTAATTTCAAAGAGGTAGGGTACAATTCAGGTGAAATATATTAATATTCATTTTACAGGAACCCTTGTTGTTCAGGCCTGTCCCCGAACGTCCCAGCACCCCGGGCACAATCCAACGACTGCAAGTCCTGCCCCTCCCCCTCCCCTGCATCTCCCAACTCTGAAAATCTTTTTTGTTGTCGTTATTATGATGGTTGTTCAAGGTCCACTTATGAGTGAGTACATGAGATACTCAGTTGTTGCTTCCGTGAAAGGTCACCCAGTAG
>NW_007063465.1:0-831 GCF_000164805.1 Carlito syrichta | reverse complement strand
GAGGCAGGTCTCAAAATCCTGAGATTAGGCAATCCTCTACCTTTGTCTCCTAAGTACTGGGATTACAGGCATGAGCCACACGCCTGGCCTGTAGTTGACTATGTACAACAACTCTGCTGATGGTGTGAACCCATCCTGAAGGAGGATGGAGCCCAGGAGACTGCTCCAAGACATGCAGCCTTTGCACCAACAATGGCATATTCACAGGAAATGGAAGGAGGGTCATGAGTTGCTTGCATGCCACTGGCACTTGGTGGGTTCTTGGCTCACCAGTTCTCCAAGTACTTCATCTCCCAGAAGAACTCCGAGGGCAGTAATGGCCTACAGGACTGCTCTCACAATTAAATTTTTTCCAATTTGTTAAAAAATCGAGCAAATCAACTACCAGGGTGAAGCTTCCATACAGCCATGATTCTGCTGTATATAAATGGCAGCTTCCACATCAAGACTCAGTAGCAAGAGAAGGGAATGGCAGGGACACAGTTTAGTGGGCCTCCCTGTGTCTGCACCGTGGCTCGCATCTGGGGGCGATCCAGCCCTTGTTAGCGCCACGTTGGTCTTCTCAGCAAGGCAGCTGCCCTCCCGGATGACTGGCACCAGGCTGCCCTCCAGCTGTGCTCAATGGTGCCTCATTGGTGCTGTGTTCCAGACTTATCCATACACTTGTGGCAGGCAGCACGACTCCTGTTCCATTGGGTGTGGAGAGAGGTTTCCAAACAACGCACACTGTGTGCCTGCTTTTGCCTGCTTTGACTTTCAACCCCACTCCTTGATATCCCTGAGGTTTAAATGGGTTTTTTTTTTTAAGTGAGCAAACCATCTACCAGGGTG
>NW_007063464.1:0-792 GCF_000164805.1 Carlito syrichta | reverse complement strand
TTTGGTCTCCGAGAGAGCATTGAGAGTAGGTGGCACACGGCCATGACCTATCCCCACCCCGAGCTGTACATGACGAAAGGTCTGCTTGGTTGAGTGTCGCCGAGAAGATGATGCTGTGTCTCCCCTCAGCTCCCAGACCGGAGAGTCAGTGTCTTCTTCCTTCCAGCTCTGAGTCATGGAGGCTCCGTTCCTGGCAAGTGAGTCCCAGAGGCTGGGGCTTCCTTCCGCCATCTGTTGCCCACTCACAGGATTGGAGCTCTGTGCAGGGCCGGGCAGGCCGGGACAGTGGGGTTCAGATTGTCTTCACGCTGCTTTTCTTGTAGAGCAGAGGTTACATGCTGGTGGCGATCACCCGTTAGGACCTGGACACCTGGCCTCACTCAGCACCCACCCCTGAAGCATGGATGTCACTCCAAGAGAAGTGGGTCTCTGTCCTTCCCGTTGGCTCCCGCGCATGGGTTTGGAGAAGGTTTTCCTCGCAGTAGAGGCACTGTCTATGATCACAGCACTCTGAAATTCTCACTCACAGGTCTGGCTACTTTTCAAGGAGACTATGTGGCAAGAACAAATGCCAGGGTGCTCTCCGCAAAGTTGAGTGGTGAGTGTTGGTGGTGAGAAGGAAAGGAAACTCATAGAACCCTAAGGGAAGCAAGCTAAATCGTTGGCTATGGACAGCTAGGAAGCGTATCCCCGCAATCAAAGCACACTTCATTGTGGACCAAAACCACTCCCGCTAAGGGTAGGCCAGGCATGGAATCTCCCACCTGTCATCCAGCACTTTGGCGGACTGGA
>NW_007063463.1:0-765 GCF_000164805.1 Carlito syrichta | reverse complement strand
CAGCTGATTACCTAAGTAGCTACCTAGCTAACCAGCTGGATAGTGAACTGACATAACTAGGTTACTTAACTAGCTAGCTCACTGTCTAGACAGATGACTTAACTATCTAGCTACCCAGGTAGCCAGCTGGCTAGGCAGCTGTCTTAACTTGTTGACTTAACTAGCTAGCAAGCTAACTTAACTAGCTGACTTAACCAGTTATCTACCTAGCAATTCAGCTGGCTTAACTAGTTGAAATAATTAGCTAGCCAGATGGCTAGCCATCTGACAACTAGTTTTTTAACTACATAACCAGTTGGATTGCCAGCTGACTTAATAAGTTGAGTTAACTAGCTAGTCAGCTGGCTAGCCAGCTGACTAAACTATCTGGCTACCTACCAATCAGATGTCTGCCTGTTGACTTACCTAGGTGACTTAAGCTAGCAAGCTGGCTAGCAAGCTCACATAACTAGCTAGCTACCTTGCTAGCCAGCAGGCTAGCCAGCAAATTTAACCAGGTGCATTGAACAGCTAGCCTGCTGGCTAGCAAGCTGACTTATCTAGCTATCTACCTACATAGTCAGCTGGCAAGACAGTTGACTAAACTAGCTGACTTAAACAGCTAGCCAGGTGGCTAGCTAGCTGATTTAACTCGCAAATATTACTAGCTAGCCAGGTAGCTATGTAGCTGACTTAACTATCTAGTTACCTACCTTGCCAGTTTGTTTGCCAGCTCTGGTAAGTAGCTGAATTAAAAAGATAACCCAGCTAGTTAGCCAACTGATT
>NW_007063462.1:0-759 GCF_000164805.1 Carlito syrichta | reverse complement strand
CATGTCTCCTCCCTCAGTGTGTCCGGTCTGCACACGTGACTCAAGATCAAAAGGCAGGTATGGAGGAGAGAGTCACCCGAACCATGCCACCCCCAGTCTGGGGACTAGCATCCCAAGAGAGATGCACAGTAAAGGGACTACACCCTTGTCTCCTCTCTCTTCCCAGTATGCCCCTTGCCATTCATTGTGCGTGCTGGGAAGAGGTCTGGGTAGGAGGCTAAAGCCAGGGCCTCCCATGTGGGGCTGTGTCACATGCTGGGCCTCTCTGGCCAATGGAACCAGAGAGTGATCAAAAGCTGATATACCAGGGGTGCCAAAAAAATGTATACACATCTTAAGAGATGTTATCTGTGTATTACTTTTAGTTCACCATAATAGGAAGTGTCTGGACACTGATGGTAACCACTCTGAACATCTCTTGTAATTGCAGAAGTTAAACATGACTTGTATTCGTCTTTATCAGTATGTAGTATTACAATTTTAATACAGTTTTTTCCTTTCTTAAAATGTGTATACATTGACATAATAAGTGTTCAGTAAACATTTGTTGACTGAAAAAAACAGTATATGTGTTTTGGGTACCCTTTATATATACTCTACTGGAAAGAATTCAGAGTCAGAAGTCAGGGACACAGGGTGGTTCTTCTGTCATCGTCTTCCTGTATGATCCCTTTTCTGCTCTGACCTCTCCTTCCTAAAATGAGGTGCTGGGAGAGGAATGAATGGGGGAATGAGTCCTTCCAGTTCTTAGAGTTTATG
>NW_007063461.1:0-821 GCF_000164805.1 Carlito syrichta | reverse complement strand
GAAAACGTACAAAATTTGACATAAGTAATAACACTTGTAATTATATACAGTTATTTCGTCAACCCCAAATGTAAAAATTATGTCCACATTTTGACAATTAAAAAAACAATAAATGAAAGAGCAGAATATATACAGATGAAATGAAAATTACAGAGCATGTAAATGTAAATCTGATAGAGAAATTAATGATCATTATTCAATAAAGAATGGAGTATAATGAGAAAAACATAGGATACATGAAAGGCATAAATGACAAGATTTTTTTAACAGCCAGAATTATTTTTGGGGGGTTCCTCCACTAGATAAGTATCCTAGGAACCCATCAACATCAGTTAGCAATTAACATTGTTGCAAGAGGCTGTGTTCAGCTTCGGTGAATTTTTTTTTTTTTTTACTGTGTTTGCCTGTTTCCTGATGGGTGACTTATGAGTACACCTGCTCACACCACGTGGAGTGTTCATCAGTTTATGACCATGAACCCCATTCCCCCACCCTCTCTATTCACCTAATCTTGGCCCCAGCGACTATTTTTTTCCTCAATGAAAAAAAGTCCTCAAAGGGAAATGTTTTCCTGATGTGGAAACGGTGAAACAGAAAACACAGAAGTACTTAAAGGCAGCCCAATTATCAAACTTAAAAATGACTTCGAGCAGTGGAATACATGTCTTGACAGTTGTATTGCATCAAACTGTGAGTACTGGCCGGACTCGGTGGTTCAGCCTGTAGTCCCAGCACTTTGGGAGGTCAGAGCAAGTGAATTGTCTAATTCCACGGGTTGAAGACCAACCCAGGCAACTTGCAAGACCTTGTCTCTACAGTAA
>NW_007063460.1:0-774 GCF_000164805.1 Carlito syrichta | reverse complement strand
CCCAAAATGAACCTTTTGGCTCTTATTTATATATTTATCATTGACCTGCTCACAAAGGATTTGAGAAGGCCTCGTTTTTTCTTACATGTTTTACTAACTGTATTTTAAATTTTCACTTGAGTGGAAACTTCTACTTGAAGGAATCCTGACACCTCACACTCAAGCCCTACCTTTGGAGAACATTTTTGTCCAGTGACAAATGTGTTGGGGCAAAAAGGAGACACAAGCCTGACAGATCTGCTCCAAAGATAACTTACTGGACATGGACAGACTTCCCCTTGGTTCCAGTAACCATCATGACTTATAGTACCAAAACTAAGTGTCAGTATTTCCTAGCAATGGGAAGTCTCCATGAACAACCTCAGAATTTTTACTTATAAGCTGAAAAGAGATGACAGACTAGGGAGATTGTTTCTAGGCTGCAACAAGTAATTTTAAAGGACTTTAGATTGTCAATTTGGGATTAACTCAGTTTTATTACTTTAGCTGCCACAGACTGTTTTTCCATCTTCCCTGAATATTGAACTCTTCATAAACAAACTATTCATGGAAAATCACGGGCCAAATATTTCACTAAGTACCTTTGACTTTACACCTGTTATAAAATACTGTCCTTTTGAATGAGTCACTTGAAGAGCTGGCCTGCTACAAAGCGATCTCTCAGTGTTTATTAAAACCATTTCTCAAACAACGCAGCCTGCTCTTCATATGAAGCTCGGCCGTTGCCACCACTGGGACATTGCAATGGACTGGACGTCACTGCAATGCAAACAG
>NW_007063459.1:0-1040 GCF_000164805.1 Carlito syrichta | reverse complement strand
AAAGGTAACAGACCTATTGGCAGTTGCCACTAAAAACAAAGCTCCAGTCACCCAAAAGAGGCCTGATAAGAATAAACCTGCTAAGGGGGATGGTGTCAACCACTATGAATGTGGCCAACCTGGGCACTTAAAGCACAATTGCTCTTAAACCCCAGGACTTTGTCCAACAACCGGATTAAAAAGTCACTGAAAGAGATGGTGCGGCCTCTCCTGAAGAGGGGGGTACACCTAGCTTCGTGATGGTGGCTGTTGATTGAAGGGGAGGGTCACGGCCCAATGCAGTGTTTTGTTTGCCATCAACCCAGAAAATCCTTAGGTCTATATAAATGTGACTGGGATCCAAATTCATTTCTTAATTAATACCAAGGCTAAGGTTTTAGCCCTTGTGCTCATACTGAACTTCTTACTCCTAAAACCTGCTCTCTAGTGGAATTAAAGGTGTTACCAAAGTTAAATGTTTCACCTAACAGTTACTAAAAGGTGAATTCAAATTATAACTGTAAAAGGTTATCTATAAATAAATAAAAAGGGAAAGCAAAAAGCAAAGAAAAAATATAAAGAGTGTTGTTAGTATACAAATAAGGTTTTAGTAAGAAAACAAAGAAGAAATATAAGAAAAAGGATATTTTTATCTAAGAGGAAGTCTTATATGGTAAATTTCTGTCCTATAATAAAGTAAATAGTTATCTAAGAATTTTTTTAAAAAGGGGTTAAAGAACAAAAATAAAATAATATGTGTGCCAAAATGGCATAAGAAAAGCTTATGAAAACAATATATACAGAAAAAAATCTATAAACAATCTAGGCATAATAAAGTCATTTCTGGATGCAAGTCTCCAAACATTTTTGGATTTCTCTTCAAATTTTATATAAAATTTACTTGAGTGCCTAGTTCAAATTATAGTCTAAAACAATCTGTCAGGCTACCATTATAGTCCGGAAATACAAATGCTGGTACTTGTAATAAAGCCACAGAAATTAAAGTTTATCATTTAAGTTATGCTAATAACTTCAGACCTTGTAGCTTTTGTACAAAAGGT
>NW_007063458.1:0-740 GCF_000164805.1 Carlito syrichta | reverse complement strand
CAAGGGATGATCAGCTCGGAACTACAAGGAACTGCCACTTGCCGACAAGAAAAAAGCAAACAGCCTCATTTCACAGTGAGCAAAAGATATGAACAGACCCATCTCAACAGCAGACATACAAGCAGCCACCAAAGACATTGGAAAAAGCTCAGCCTCATTTGTCATCCGAAAATGCAAGTGAAAACGACCTTGAGGAGTCACCAATTTTCAGTCAGGATGGCTATCATCCATCATTCCCAAAACAACAGATGCTGGCGTGGAAATGACACAAAGGGAACACTTCTACACTGCTCGTGGGAGTGTAAACTCGGACCAGCTCTGTGGATCAGCATTTGGTGATTCCTAAACGATCTAAAAATCGACCCTGCCATCCTCCTACTGGGAACATACCAGGAAGAACGAAATCCCTCTCTCCAAGAGATATTTGCACATGTATGTTTATCGCCACATTGTTCGCAGTAGCAAGAACATGGAGCCAACCATCCTGCCCATCTAAAGAGGACTGGATTCAAAATATGTGGTACGTAGGAACAATGCCATATTATGCAGTCACAACGAGAACAAACTCACGAAGTTCACGGAAACCTGGATGGAGTTAGAGTCTATACTACTGGGTGACCTTTCAGGGAAGCAGAAACTGAGTATCACATGTACTCACTCATAAGTGGACCTTGAACAACCATCATAATAACGACAACAAAAAAGATTTTCAGAGTTGGGAGATGCAGGGGAGGGGGAGG
>NW_007063457.1:0-762 GCF_000164805.1 Carlito syrichta | reverse complement strand
GTATGGAATGTAAATCACTAGCTGAAAATAGATTTGGAAGTTTAATATATAAATAAATGCAATCATGCATAGATTTGAAAAATAAATAATTATCTTCACCTTATCGTGAAGCTTCGCTACATTTGTTTGAGTAGGCTGTGCCTATAGTCGGGATCAGTTTCATTGAAATAAACCAACCATTCCCTCAAGAACAGCTTTCCTAACCTGGGCTGTCCCCCAAGATCCCCTGCTTGCACTAACTATGTCCAATCAAGAACACTCATTCATTGCAGGCAGGTTTTGTCATTTCTTTATTTTCTTTCAGAATAATTTCATTGATGATAAGAAAATGTATTTTTGAGACTAAAATAGAAAAGAGAGAGAGAGAGAATGCCCAAAGAACTGTTCTTTAGGCCAATTCTGCCACTTTGCACAAATGTGGTATTCTATATTTTTGTTTGTGTGTTTGTTTCATTTTGCTTTTTTTCAGCTTAAGATGCAGAATGTGCCATGAGATCATTACCATTCTTGTAGAATCTGGTAAAAATTTGGGGGTAAAACAGACCGTGTGGGTGTTAGAGTTTTCCAGGTGATCTTTTCATTCATGTGGTTTTGAACTCTATTTTTGAACTCTATTTTTGAATCTGAACATGGCAGAATGGAGGCCCTGTGCGATGTGAACAGCACAAGGGGAAAGATGCCTGGGTGGGAGACCAGGACTCATGTATGACAGTGGGAACTCTGATCATCAGCGGAATATACTGGATGAATCATTCTTCATTT
>NW_007063456.1:0-1215 GCF_000164805.1 Carlito syrichta | reverse complement strand
AAAAACATTGTTAGAATAAATGAGATAATGAAAGTAAAGCACTTATTATTCCAGTAAGCCCAAGGGACTCCCTATAGCAATGAGTATCAATAAACACTGTCTAATTTTACTGGTCAAAAAAAAAAAAAAGTCTCCTTTGAAGCCTGGAAACACAAATCTTTTCTTACTAAGAAAAAAGTTATTTAAAAAATAACAATAAACACTGAATGTGGTCTCCTTAAGATTTCCTGAGTAAACTACACCAGCTGCTACAAATCAGGTTAGCCATATAGTATTATCACCCCTCATCTCCTGACCTAACCACTTGCAATGTATTCCACTGTAGAATTCCAGGGAAACCCACACCACACAGTGCCTATTTTCATTTCATGTCATGATACTGTTCTGATACATACAAAGAACAACGTGCTAAAGGATCTATTATTCTGTTATGCCTGTAATCAAGTAAAAATAGAATATATACTATTATGTATATTAATAAGTAAAAATATAAAATATCAACAGTAGTAACTTATTTTCAACAATATATACTTGCACTCTTTAAAAACTATGATATATATAGTATCACAGAATATTCATCAGAATAAAATTTTGTTTGATAGCAAAATGAAAAAAATATGCCCAGGGTCATAAAACCAGAGCACAGAGATGAGATAAATGGTTTTCAAAGGCCTAGAACTGTTTCAAACAGGGTAGTTATTACCTGAATTTACAGATAAAATGGCATGAAATTCAGGGGTGAATTCTAATTTCTCATGGAATTTTTGGTAATTATATTTGTACTTCAGTAAGTTTCTAATCTTTTGAAATACTTGGGCATTCCTTTCTTACATGGAAAGAAAAACAGGGTGAAGGACACCTTATACAATGTTCTAAATGTAAAGAAATAATCAATAATTGATTAAATGATGAGCCATAAAACCTGTTTTAAAAATTAAAACTTTTCTTTAATGAAAAACAAAGGAATCCTCCTACCAAGGATATCTGCAGGAGCTCTATTCTATTCAGAGTCTAGTAATAATTAAGAAGTGTTCTCTGCACATCAAGTAAAACTTCTGCTTTCCTTTTATTTCCAAAGGATTCTAGTTTTTGCCTTGGACTATAACAACATCATTTAATATTAAATTACAAGTTCTGACCTAATATGTAAGCTTAGCAAACATTGTGCTATATAAATTTGACAAGATGGGGGTCTCATAAATTATTCACAAAATG
>NW_007063455.1:0-821 GCF_000164805.1 Carlito syrichta | reverse complement strand
TCCGTTCATCTTGGCCTCCCCAAAGTGCTGGGATGACAGGCATGAGCCACCATGCCTGGCAAGACATGCTTTTTTTTAATCATAAAGTTTAGAAAAATGAGAGCAATATAAAACCAGTGGAAAATTTGACCTTGTTTTTGTAAGACGAATCCATTGATGCCTGAGTTCATGGACATGGTTTCAGTTGTTAGTTCCCAAGGTGCTCATCAGAATCAGTTGTTCAATTTGTCCTCCGTGCTCTTCGTAACTAAAAACAGCGGCTCACGAAGGGATGTGCCGTCAGAAAGCGATGTCAGGAATAAGCCGTGATGGTAGACTTCAAAAGTGGAATGACGCACGGGGTCACAAAGAAAATAAAAGATAAAAACACATGACATTGAAAGATGTTGTGTGGATGCATGACTAGCTGTCTCGGGCCGCTTATGGCCTGTCAGTCATGGGTTGGACATGTCTGCATTAGACTGAGCTGGTTCCAGTTGGACTGGGTCCGTGCACCCCAATCTGAAGCCTCTGGGCCTAACAAGGTGGTTGTGGAACCTGTACCTTGATCTTCCCCTGTTCATGAAATCCTGCCCGGTAACCCTGTGTCTGCATCGCCATCTCCCGGAGCCCGTCACAGTAAGTGGAGGCAGCAGGGATGGAGGCAGGAGTCCACAGAAGGCTCCAGCTCTTCAAGGGCTTCTGCTGAGAGATTCGGCAAGCCTGGAGCCCGGACATCAGGCTTGTCCCAGTAGAAAGGAGTGTCACTCTTTCTACATGCGGGTGATGGATCATCTGTCTGGAGAATTGTGGCCAAGTAGGCAGCACAGCGCCAGCCAGGA
>NW_007063454.1:2943-3919 GCF_000164805.1 Carlito syrichta | reverse complement strand
ATTGGACACCATATCTGTAATACAGAAATAAAAATATTTTAAAAAGTAAACACATACACACACTCACCTATTGATAATTATTTGAAAAATTTTACAATTCTCCAAAAATATAAAAAAAATAATAAAATTAGTGCTAAGTTTTTGGTAACTTTAATCTTTTAAAAAGCTTAATCTTGATAATACTGAGGCCCATGTTGTAAACATTGTTTGCAGTATTTCATTGTGCATGCTATGTTTGAGCTTATGCCTATTTTAAAAAATATATTCTATGGCATAATGATTAAGTAAAGTGTTAGTGTTTAAAGTGTGATGCAATATTTTCTAACCTGAGATACATTATGTATAATTTAGCAATTGCTGTAAATACTCAAATTAATTTGAGTATTTACAGCATAATAAAAAAGTATAATTTTTTATATTAATTTTTAAAATTCATTTTCAAATCTTTCCTTCTCATTTTATGTCATAAGATAATAATACAAATAAGAAAAAGGGGAAGAAGTTCATTATTATTCTTTATATTTTTAAGCTCAAAAACAAATTTATTGATCTCACCAAAAGGTTTTCATGGCTAAAAAAATAATTGCCAAAAACAAAACAAAACAAAAACTCAAAATAGCCTTAGAAAGTTCAGAATGCATAAATAATGGTGACTGTTATGTTACTTAGGGAATCGTTACTTTACTTACATACTTTGGCAAGATTTTTCTAAACATGACTGAAAAAGTTCTAACTCATAGACAATTTATTTGACCATGTTTTTAACCTAAAGTAAACTGTATATAACTATTTTGTTCTGATTTTTCTAATTGTCTTCCCCATATAAAGAGTCACTTCAGCATCTTCCCTGGTCTCCTGTGAACAAATATTAACGGTCTGAAACTGAGCTGCTCAATGCAATGGAAACTCATTTACATGATTATAACCAGCCTAACTAATGTAAGCTTTTGTCTAACATGCAGCTCTAAGTTGAATC
>NW_007063454.1:0-1385 GCF_000164805.1 Carlito syrichta | reverse complement strand
CCCCACAGGTTTGAGACCAGCCTGGGTAACATGGTGAGACCTCATCTCTACAATGAATCAAAAAAGTTAGCCAGTGAGGTGACACATGCTTGTAGTCACAATTACTTGGAAGGCTGAAGAGAAAGGAACTCCAAAACCCAGCAGGTCAAGGATGTGGTGGCTGTCAACATGCCAAGGCACTAAAACCTGGGCAACAGAGTGAGACTCCAACTCAAACAAACAACAAAACTGGTGAACATTCAGCACAGTTTGAGTAGGTGTGCTCATAAATCCACCAATGATAAATAGGAAAATACATTGAAATAATTTACAAAAAAATTTCACTGAAGCCTAGTGAAGTCTCTCACAAATGCTAGCTGGTACACTGATGTCAATGGAATCTTAGAACACTTACCTACTGAGGGAAGCCAGTAAACTACAAGGGACCTATTGTCCAAAAATAAAATTCTGACGTTTTTGGTCCTTCTTTCATATTGAGAATCAATAAAGTTACACGCTAATGAAAAATATTTTAAAATATGATTACTATTATTTTTGAGTTGGAGTCACCCAGACTGGAGTGCAGTGGCCACTCCTGGCCACCGCAGGCTTGACCTGCTGGGCTGCTGCAATCCTTCTGACTCAGCCTTCCAAGTAGCTGGAACTACAGGCATGCACTACCATGTCCAGCTACTTTTTGATTTATTGTAGAGATGAGGTCTTGCCAAGTTGTCCAGGTGGGTCTTGAACCCACAGGCTCAGGCAATCCATTCACCTCAGCCTCCCAAGGTGTGGGATTACAGGCTGAGCCATGAAACCCAGCTAAATATAATTATTTTAATTGAAACTGCCATTCAGAAGAAAGTAGGTTTCTGGTTTTCTCTAACTACAATCAAAAATAATACATTTTACTAATTCTTAAAATTCGTTTCAAAATAATTTTCAAAAAGTTTTTAAATGTTTTCTCTTACTCCTCTCTCTCTTCGCCTCCCTCTGTCCCCCACTGCCTACTCCATGCTCTTCCCTCTGTTAGCCTCATTTTGCTTTCAGGGAAAGAACGTACAACCCCATTGCATGGACAGATTCCAGGGCAGTGGGAAGTGGGTTTCACATTATCCATATACTTGTCGGTGGATACTGGGATCTGCAGATACATTTTGAATTACAGCTCCCCCTTTAATTAAATCACAAAACTGCAGAAAGCACTGCCCCCAACTCCAGAATTGAACAAAGCAAGAAGATATACATAAGGAAGAATAGGAGACTGAACAAGCAGAAGTAAAAGCAAGCCCTCCACCCCTGAATAACAGAATGAAAGAGACAGGGAAGTGGAGGGAAGGAAAAGTAGGGAGGAAAAATCTGCACAAATGAAGAAAACCAAAAGAAGAATATAGGTCTCACACAGA
>NW_007063453.1:0-648 GCF_000164805.1 Carlito syrichta | reverse complement strand
TCCCCCAGTTATGATGGTGTTAGAGTCATGTCTTTCTTTAGTTTTCCTAGAAGTGCTTTATGAATGTTGGCACACCTATGTTGGGTGCATATATGTTTAGGATAGATATTCTTGTTGATGGGGTGAACCTTTTATCATTATGTAGTGGCCCTCTGTATCTTTTTAAATTTTTGATAGCTTAAATGGTATTTTGTCTGAAATTAGGATCGTGACTCCTCCTTTCTTTTGTGTTCCATTTGCCTGAAAATTTGTTTCCCATCCTCTTACTTTGAGTCTGTGTATGTCCTTTCTAGTGAGAAGGGTCTCTTGAAGGCAGTGTATTCTTGCCTGGTGATGTTTTATCCATTTTGTCATTCTATGTCTTTTCAGTTGTGTGCTTAGTCCATTCACATTCAGAGTAATTATTGAAATGTGAGAGTTCGTCCCTATCATGGAGTTCTTATTGAGTTGTTGTTCTTCCACCTGGTTTTTTCTTTTTTCTTTTTTTTTTGTCTTTCTTTTGGTTTTGGGATTGGTTCATGTATATTTTATTCTTTTCCCTGTACTCTTGTGAAGAACGTTGTTCTTTTTTCCTTTTCTTCTGTGTTTAGTACTTTAATAAGTGTTTCATGTAGAGATGGTTTGAAGGCAGCATAACTTGTTCGCGAT
>NW_007063452.1:0-1088 GCF_000164805.1 Carlito syrichta | reverse complement strand
GTTTTCTTTTGCTTGAACATTTTAGAGTTTTTAGTTTGTTTGTTTGTTTGTTTGAGTTGGAGTCTCACTGTGTCGCTCAGACTGGAGTGCAGTGGCCACTCCCGGCCACCGCAGCCTCGACCTGCTGGGCTCCGGCGATCCTTCCGCCTCAGGCTTCCAAGTAGCTGGAACTACAGGCGCACGCTAGCTCACCCGGCTAATTTTTTGATTTATTGTAGAGATGAGGTCTCACCTGCCCAGCAATCCACTCACCTCATCCTCGCAAAGGCGCGGGATTACAGGCTGAGCCACCGAGCCTGGCTGGAGTTTTTGTTTTAATCATCGAAAGAATGTCTCTATAGAAATGCTGATTGGCAGAGGGTCTTCAGCATCTTTGGTTTGGTGCATGCATATGTGTGGGTTTTTCTTTTATTTTCATTTTCTTCTTTTAAAGGACAGCTGGAAATGTAGTTTTTTAAAAAATATATTTCTGTACACTTTGCTTCGGGAATGCAAGGCATTACACTTGAAACTCAGACTTTCAGGATTTGGGTTGCATAAATTAAATATTTATTCACCAACTTACCATCTGTTATCAGTTGGCCAAAAGAAAGTCAACTGCAGGCACCGAGGGTATGTGACTGTGTGTGTGTGTTGGGGGCGAATGCACCAGGATGTGTTATTGGGTTGACTTTGTTAAGATTGTTTTACTATTTTAAGTGTGGTCATTTTTAAAAGCATTTGAGCAACTCCATTATGTTCAAGCAGAACATTTGTCAAAAGGAATTACCTGAGTTTGGTTGAAGGGCCTTGCTCTGGTATGTTTTTGAATTCTAGCAAAGAGTTTTAGATAATTGGCCCTATTGCCCAGCGAAGAAGTGACAACAGATCTTTTTTAATTTCAATACAGTTATCAGTAGCTGGAGTGGCCAGGCCCCTTTACTTCATCTTGTAATTTCATATTGGGGTATGTTCTCATGTCTCCCCTTCTCTGTGATCCTGTTAATCGCTAAATTTCTCTTTCTGTGAATGAATGAGAGAATGAGAGAATGATAAATAGCAAAATACAAAAAAGAAAATAAACGAGTTTTTGATTAATTTATTTTGTT
>NW_007063451.1:0-829 GCF_000164805.1 Carlito syrichta | reverse complement strand
CCAACCCTCCTTGATATTGTCCTGATAAGGGCTATGTCTACTCAGAGACTTAAAGGTAGACATTAAGCAAGAAGCCTGGTACCTGAGCACGAAATACAGCCGGCCTTCCCATTTGGCTCAGCTGCTTGAGTAGGCAAGCTTGCTAGTTAGCTAACGAGTTAAGTCAACTGGATGTTTCAGCTAGCTAGCTAGTTACCTAATGAGTTAAGTCAGCTGATTGTGTCAGTTAGCTAGCTCATTAGCTAACGAGTTAAGTCAGATGCTTAAGCCACCTAGCTAGCACGTTATATAAGGAGTAAGCTAACTAGTTAGCAAGCTTAAGTCAGCAAGCTAGCTAGGCAACTAACTATGTGAGTCAGCTTGTTAGCTAGGTATCTAGCTAATTAGCTAACAATTTAAGTCAGCTGGCTAGCTAGGTAGCTAGTTAGTTAGTTAATGAGTTAATTCAGCTGGCTATCTAGGTAGCTAGCTGCTTAAGTCAGTTAGTTAAGTCAGCTGGCTATCCAGCTGGCTAGCTTGGCAGTGAGCTAGTTAAGTAAGCTGTCTAGCTAGCTGGTTAGCTGGTTAATTCAGCTAGATAAAAGAACTGGCTAGCCAACTTGCAAGGTAGTTAACTAGATAGTTAAGTCAGCTAGATAGCTACTTGGTTAGCTGGTGTTGTCAGAGAGTTAAGTCAGTTGATAGCCAACTTGCTAGCTGGTTAAGACAGCTAGTGTAGTCAGCTGTCTAGCCAGCTGTCTAGGTAGGTAGCTAGCTAGATAAGTTATCATGCTAGCCAGCAGGCTAGCTGATCAATGCACCTAGTTAATTCAGCTTGCCAGCTTGCTAG
>NW_007063450.1:1891-5343 GCF_000164805.1 Carlito syrichta | reverse complement strand
ATTTTACTCTCTTTTAAAACTTTTATTTTATTGTCTTTTGTAAGGATGAAAAAGTAATAATTGAAAAATTAACATTAAATACAAAAAGTGGGATATATGTGACAAGTTTATTCTTTTTGATTTTCCATTATCAATAAACATCAACTGATATTTACTCGACCTATAACATTTATTTTCCTGATATAATTTATAAAATATGATGTATCTTTTACTTTATTACTCAGTTGAGTTGAAAGTACTTACTTAAAAATAATAGTGTCAAGAAAGCCCTACAGTGAGTCCTTGTATCGGGGAGCTCCACATCTGTGGATTCAACAAAATGCAGATAAAAAATATTTGAAAAAAATAACCCAAATAAAAATACAGCATATCAACCATGTACATAGCATTTGCATTATATTAGGTATTATACGTAATCTAGACATGATGTACAGCACACAGGAGGATGCGTGTAGGTTCTCTGCAAATACTACTCAATTTTATATGAGGGGCTCAAGCATCTCTGCAGGTTTGGGTATCCAAGGGGGTCCTGGAACCGTCTTCCATAGGAACCGAGGGAGGCTATAGTGTCGAGTAGCTATTGGTCTCTAATTGATTGCTCGGACCATTGTGTATCTGGTTTTCAGCTGTAATAGTGATTATTTGAGTTAATCATGAACAGAATTTAGATACTTATAAAATCCTTAGAGAGATTGTGTTTCACTTTATTAGGATACTGCAGTATTTGGGTTTTTTTTTTTTTTTTGAGTTGTACTCTCACTCTGTCACCCAGACTAGAGTGCAGTGGCCGCTCCCAGCCACTGCAGCCTCAACCTGCTGGGCTCCGGCGATCCTTCCGCCTCAGCCTTCCAAGTAGCCCGAATTACAGGCAAGCTCTACCACGCCCGGCTGATTTTTTGATTTATTGTAGAGATGAGGTCTCACTGCCCAGGCGGGTCTCGAACCCGTGGGCTCAGGCAATCCACTCACCTCAGCCTCCCAAAGGCGCGGGATTAAAGGCTGAGCCACCGAGCCGACTTGGGTGTTGTTAATTAGCAGGCCTAGAGGTTATTTGGATATCATTCACCAGTTAGCAGGGCCTACAACTTGCGCCCTCAGTATAAGTAACTGGTGCATCCCTAAGCTGTGTGTTTCTTCCAAGGCTTGGAAGGAGGTGATAACTCCTTACCTCAGGTCTCTCTAACTTTCAGCTGTATTTTTAACTTACTGCTGGCCTTCCTTTTTGTGAGTGTACCATGTTTATATTTTCTATGAATTGTGCTTATTTCAGTGGGAGAATGAGGTATTGAAACAGTGGTTCTTAGATGCGGTTGTTTGCCAAGGCTGACATTTCAAGGGAAATTGGGTAAACCTGTTTTTAACCTAAGTAATGATGATGGAGGTTGCAGGATCTTCTAAAATGTCAGAGTGATAAAATTGGTCATGGCCTCTTAACAACATAAGAAAACTTGAATGCAGTTTACCACCATCCTTTGAAGGACTTTGAAACTGTTGCTTTTGGCTGATTTCTTGGGTCTTTTTGCTCTACCCAACCTCTCTTTTCAGAAATTCAGAGGAAGAAATGATGTGTTGCTAAAGTAGATCACACACACACACACACACACACACACACACACACACACAGACACACAAGCATAGATTTATATAAAATCTTATTTCTAATAATAGACTATTTTAGGAACAGTCTATAATTTGCTATGAAAGTCTGTGATAATAAGTGACTAATTCAAAAGATCAAATACTTTAACTTATATTTGTGAAAATGTCAACACAGTATAAGAAAGTGAGGGCAAGGTCAGTTTCCAGAAGCTTCTATCAGGTCAAGCCCCAGCGCACCCAGGGTCTGCTTCTGAATCATCTTCTCTAAGTCCACAGGGGAACCTTGGTCCTCAAGTCTCTCCTGTCACTTAAGTTACATCACCAGCCTCTTGGTCTGAGACTTGCGCCCTGGTTCTTCAACTAGCTTTCACCACAGCTTTTCTTTCCCAAGAGACATAATAATAGCGTTGCAGAAAGTGGCTTTGTGTATCAGACAGACTGGAATTAGAATCTACTGCTTAGTAACTGTGCTTGAGAAAGTAATTTTCCTTTATAAATTTCAATGGGCACGACCATGACTAACACATTGGGATTCTGTGAGCTAAAGTATATAGAGTACTATGTGTGTTGCCAAAACATAATAGGAATGTCGTAAATTGTTTATATTATTTTCTCTTTTTCCCACATTCTAAAATTGAGCTGGATCCAATATTAAATCCTCATATCTTTCTTTGTCAGTGTTCTGTGCTGTGCAGGACTAATGATTTTCTGTGTATTTTTTTTTACACATACCCTCCATGAAAGAGCTTCCTTTTAATTTCCAGTAATTGAAACTTACAGTTTCTACGTGTCTATGAATAACTAAAAAAATTTTTCTAGTGAAAAATATAAAGATCATCATTTGAAGTGGGTTAGAGAAATATAAAACATATGTAGATATTTTAGAAAATGTGTAAATCATTTACAGTTACATTACACATAATTTATTTTAATGCAGAATATGATATAAATGTCCAAATGAACTTTTGTTATATTTCATTGTCTCATCTGTTTTAACAGGTTAGGCAGTATACACTTCACAATAGAGTATAATTTATCAGGTTAGAAACCATTTAAAAAGGAAAAATTTACTGAAGCTGTAGATAATCCAGCCAAACGAAATCATGTCTACGTGTGTTTTGGACTACTTAACACAGCACATGTGACTATTCCCAAAGTAAAATCATAGACTACTTTATATTTTATTCCATTTCATCCAGCAAAATTTTTTGAATGCCAGATACTGCAAAAAATTTCATAATTGCATCTAAGGTATGGTCGCTGATCTCACAGAACTGACCGTCTAATGAGAAATAAAACAAATATGGAAATTAATTATGATATAAAATTGAATAAGATGAGCAAAACTGGAAAAACAGAAGTGCTTACCCTAAACTGTAAGACAAACTAAGCAGTGGCTGTTTATTCACATATTTTCTCTAAATACTTAAGTGTTTATTTATATCATTTATTCTTACAATGCTGGGGTTGCCCTTTGTATTTTGTTTCCTGCTTTTTTAAAATTTGGCATATATCATAAAAGTTCTTTCATATCCTTAATTATGTTTAAAAATACTACTTGATGGCCAGAAGGTATTCTATCATATGGGAGACATTTAAACATTCTATTGTTGACTATTGAGTTTGCTTACTCACTGCTTCAAGCCTCAGCAGAAGTAAAGAAAAAAGATCAATAAACATTCATTTTTATTGTAAAGTATATTCAAACGTGTTTTTTACTACATGCATCAGGCAAAGTTAGTATCAGATTATATGTTTCACATTTTAATCTACATATATTGTTAAACAGTCCTATTCAGAGTAAATGGGAAACAAATTGCCACAGGTAGATTTTTTTATTTACTAACTTTGCT
>NW_007063450.1:0-1170 GCF_000164805.1 Carlito syrichta | reverse complement strand
TTCAGTCAGAACTTATATATAAACATATGCACTTTTTGTTTTCAAGTGCATATAATTTAGAACTACAAATCCTTATGATTAAATGAAACACAAGGAAAATAATACCGCAGAGGAATAGATCAGCCTGAACAATATTGTGGTCCCAGCCAGAACATCAGATGTGGTTTCTTTGCCTCCCTTATGATCTTTGGATATAGTTATGGCATTGGTAGGATTGGAGGTGAAGAACTGAAGATTACTGGTGCTGGATAGAGGAGCCTTATTTTTTATTATGACAGCTTGCTATTTTTGTAACATGGTGATTGAGTTAAACACAATCAAGTACAGTAGTAATTCATCCCCCTTCTTCCTGGATGAGTGAACATATGATTAATATTGATGTCAGCATCTATGAACAGTATCAAAGTGAGCACCATTTGGCACTGCTGATGGAAATGATGCTGTGTTTTGGTCGTGGTCCCAAGTTTTGAAGCCCTACTTGGCATCTCCTTTCTTCTGTGGAGCTCACCATTCAGATGTGACAGATTTGGTAAAATATTAGTTAGGTTAAGTCTTGCTTGCCTCCACTTGGTCATCTTTGTATGAATCTATTTTTTTTAAAGATGGTTTTTCGCTAATACTCATGAAGTACAGAGTACCTAGACCTGTGCCGCTAAAGAAAGGAAATCCTGTCTAAGAAGGTGCATTTCTTTACAGAGCTGGTGTCATACCATCATTTGGGCACTCTGCTGGAAAAGTAGAATCAAGTCTCAAATAATGCCTTTTTAATTGTATATCCTCTAGTATTATAGTTGTAGGACAGTACTGTATCACACCTCTGTGAATGTAAACTACCTTGTACCTGCTTTATGATATGTAGTAGTGACTGTGCTTTATCAGAGCTGTTTTTAATGATGTTATTCTAGACTGTTTTCTTTCCAGATGATTCAGAAGCTAATTTAAAAAAATGGCACCAGGTACCACAACAGTAACAGAACTTTCCTATTTTGGGGGATTTTTTTTTAACCTTCCTCCCTCCCCTCCTTTGTTTTAAATGGAGTGTGCTGGATGTTTCTATAATTTTGTCAGATGACTGCAGAACCTGGAAAAGCTATTGCTGCTATTGATGCATAACATACTGCTATTATTGGTCTTTATATATATATATATATATATACACACACATATATG
>NW_007063449.1:0-976 GCF_000164805.1 Carlito syrichta | reverse complement strand
ATCTTATTAAGCTAATACCTTATCATTAAATCTTATACATTATCATTGACCTATGATTTTTAAAATCATAACACTATAATTCTCATTCTATTTTAATAAAACTGCGACTTTAACCCAAAACTTAAATCTTTTTTCCTAGCATATTAATACATGGCTACGTGCAAAATTTCCTATTGTCATATTAGAAGCAAAAACAACACCGTTGGGAAAATTTCGTTATACTAATCAAAGGATCTTAAAATTGGCCTACAGGAACAGGAACTAAAGTCATAATCTGAGAAAAGGAAACTTAAAAGCTTAAATAAAACTTAAAAGCTTTCTATGAATGCTTATTACTGTTTAAATCTTTCCGATGGAAATTGTATCGTCTTAAATGTATGTTTTATCCAAATAAGTCTATTCTAAAAATCAAATAGTAGCTGTCACACTCTTGGATAATGGACTGCACGGTTACCATGACAATGGCCATGGGCAAAAGCAAACAGAATTTCGGCATGTAACGAAACTAGAAAAACGTCCTGCCTGGCTAGAGGCAGGGCAATAAAACTATTATGGTAATTTAGTTTCTAATCTTGATCCTAGGAGAAACTGCCTTTGGAAACAAGAGCTGACTAACCAGTCTACCAGGAAATAGAAGTTTAAAAATATCTAGAAAGAAGTACAACTTAGAAGGGACAAGGTCATATACAATAATTCTGCTGTGCAACTTTCCATCAGGTGTATAGAGATTTACTTATAAGTTTTACTGCCATGAATGCACACCAGTCACCAATCACATGCCAATATCATAGGTATAACTGATATCCTATGTCAGAGGCGATCTTCCAGATGGGCCTTTACAGGCCTCAGCCATGTAGCTATAGATGTTGGCTCCCAACACCAGAATGTTGCTGAAGTCCTGAAATGACTGATTCATAATACCCACAAGCCAAATATCTCTGAAACATGAGACGAGCTCGAAGCCTTGATTCTTGTT
>NW_007063448.1:0-343 GCF_000164805.1 Carlito syrichta | reverse complement strand
AGAGAGGGGGAAAAAACTGCACAAATGAGGAAAAATCAAAAGATGAATTTAGGTCTTACACAGATCCCTGGGAAATTATACACTGAGAAAACAGATTTTGGAACACAGACAATGAAGAGTCCCCAGAATGACTGGTTACATGCAACAAACCCAGACATCAAGACATTAATGGAGAAAATTAAAAAAATTGAGGAGAGACAAGAAGAAAATAGGAAGGAGCTGTTGTCAGAAATGACAGCAGTAAAGAATACTGTGATGGAAATGAACAACAGACTAATAAGCATGGAAAGCAGAATCAGCCAAGCCGAAGAAAGAATATCAGAGCTCGAAGACCAAAACACAG
>NW_007063447.1:0-766 GCF_000164805.1 Carlito syrichta | reverse complement strand
AGGGGCAAGCAGATATGCTGAGAGGCGATGAAGCTCTAGTCGCACGGCTAGGGGCGGTTCCTCCAGGCATTAACATCTCCAGTCGCCAACCGTTCTTGATACTGTCCTGATAAGGACTTTCTGTACTCAGAGACTTAAAGGTAGACATTAAGCAAGAAGTCTGGTAATTAGTAAAAGCAGAATTATTATAAAAACAAATAGGGAGGGAGTTGGAATGTCCTTCATAAGAAAAATTATGATTAGTAATATGTTTGACTTGAGCATGAAATAAAGCAGGCTCTCCACTTTTCCTGTAAGAAGCCTTCATTTTATCAGAGGTTTTATACTTTCTTCTGGATCTCAGTGTCTAGTCATAGCTGAATAGCCTGAAGAGTCCAAATTTAAATGATTAATAACAAATAAAGTATGATTCAAGATGTGGTGAGGAGAGTTATATTTGAACTCACTCTCTTATAACTTAATTGATTTTTTAAAGTTTGGTGAACTATTTCAACTATGGCTTGACCTTGTGGATTGTAGGGAATTTCTGTGGAATGAGAAATATTAAATTAGGAGTAAAATTGCTGGAAAGATTTAGATGTATATGCAGGACCGTTGTTGGTTTTCAGTTGCTCTGGCATACCTAGCTGTGAAAAGCAAAAGAATAAATGTTGTACCACATCCTTGTAGGCTTCTTCCAGTTTTTGCGGAAGCTAAAATAACATGAGAAAATGTATCTACAGTCACATGCAAATAAGACAATTTTCCAAAGCTGTTAGGTCTCAGT
>NW_007063446.1:0-909 GCF_000164805.1 Carlito syrichta | reverse complement strand
ACTTAATATGAGGCACTGCACAGTAACTTGATAAACCATTTGCAAAGAGGATAAACAACAAATTATAATATATTGTTATAACTACAAAGTGCTTTAGGAGCAGGTAAAAGCTTCTCAAAGGAAGCTGAAATCTGAAGAAAACCTAGAAATTCACCAGATTTAAAAAAGTGGAATGGTGCAGAGACAGGATTATACAAAGAAAGGGAACCACATGTACAAAATCAAGGCAACATACAGATAGCATGATAAATTCAAAGATGTAATCATATTTTAATGTGAATGGAGTTTAGAATGTCAGTCACAGGAAAATCAAGTAATGAAACAGAGAAGTATGAAGAAAACAGATCAGAGTATGAAAGAAGATAAGTCTATATTCTTGGAATAATGGAAAACTGTTTAAAGGGCTGTATTTTGTTTTGTTTTATACAGAGGTATGTTGGGTATTCTCCATTAGGCCTTCAGATCCATCTACTCTTCTCCCTCAATTCTGTGGTCCAATAGACTGACCTCTATGAGTTTCCTTCATGGAGTTCCCCAATCCTCTGGTTTCTGGATGGTTTCATCAATATGAGGCAGCGACTTGAGTTCAGCGAATGGAAAAGAAGAGGAGTTGAAATACTGATGACCCTGGCTTATCCTTTGCAAGGATGAATGGCTATGTTCTTCTATCCAAGGTCCTGGTGTCTGCCAGGCTGCGTTCACTTACAATCACTGCCCACATCATTGCAGTACCATTTCTACTCTTCTTGGTCTTTCAACTCTAAGGATGGTAACAACTTCCTGGTGTTATCAACACTGGTTTGCCTCACTGTCTCTTGATCTTTTCTTATACTGTGTCCCAACTTTCTACAATCATTCCTTTAAGATAATGCCATCTTTTCCCTTCAGGGACACATTCAGATTCAAGGG
>NW_007063445.1:0-853 GCF_000164805.1 Carlito syrichta | reverse complement strand
TATTACTTGTTTTAGTTTGTATCAATCAATAATTACCTTTCACAGAAGAGATAGTAAAAAAAGCAGTTGTTTAACTGAATGTGTGTCTTTGTTAGTAATCAATTCCTTAGATGGTGTGTTATTGATATTCCTGCTATTGGTAAGGAAGCTGAGGCTGAGAGATAGTAACTTGCTCATTTCACTACTAAATAAATGGAACCCTAGTCAGCCTGACTCCCAAACCCATATGTGTTATTTAACTTTGAAATATTACTTAAGAAATAAATCACGATGATAATAAGTGGAATGTAATGTCCTGGACTTCAGTTTGTCAAGTACATTTAATACATTAACTTTGGCCGGGCTCGGTGGCTCAGCCTGACATCCCAGCACTTTGGGAGGACAAAGTGAGTGGACTGTCTGAGCCCGTGGGTTCGAGACCCACCCGGGCAACCTGGCAAGACCTTGTCTCTACAATAAATAAAAAATTAGCCGGGCGTGGTAACACGTGCCTGTAGTTCTGGCTACTTAGAAGGCTGAGGTGGAAGGATCGCTGGAGCCCAGCACATTGAGGCTGTGGTGGCCGGGAGCGTGCCACTGCACTCCGGTCTGGGCTACAGAGTGAGACTCCAACTCAAAAAAAAAAATACACTCACTTAAATGCAAACACAGGAATACTATTGCTTCTGAGAGACTAATAATACCTATGATGCAAGGAACATTTATTGAGCACACATGGCATCCTTAATTTTTCTGAACCCTCATCAAGTTTTTATTTATTTAATCTTCATAACAACTTTATGAAATAGGTACAGTTATCATCCCTTTGTTGCAGATAAGTAAAGGGTAGTTAACCTGCCCAGTGTCATGTTGG
>NW_007063444.1:0-975 GCF_000164805.1 Carlito syrichta | reverse complement strand
TCATGGGACACGCTTTGCCCATGTGCAGCTCTACGTTGCCACACAGGGGGCGTGGTCACCCCACAGTGGAGCAAGAAGGCATTACTTGGTGAATTCCCTGGGTGCATTCTGAAATGTTTCTCCCTTTCAAATTTTTGTGTGGGAGGATACACAATTGCTCTGCCAAACGCATTGACGGAAAGGAGCTGACTGCCTTGGTGGTGCTTGTTTTGAATGTCCGTCTCCCTTGGAAAGTGCTGTGTGAGAAGTGTGCTGCACTGTGAGGTTCTGGCACTGAGTGTGCGTGCTGTCATTCCTCCTTCCCACTTGTTCCCTTTCGTGTATCTTACGCTCTACAGGGTGACTGCATTGGCGTGTGGCTTGTCAACCTCTCCCATGCGGGAATGCTCATCTCCCTGTGCCACAATGAGGGATCTGAGACATTCACAGTTACTTGTGGGAAGGCATTATGTGTGACCCGGGGGAATTCTGAATTGCTCTTTCTTGACACCTTCTCCTGTCAGGGAAAGCAATGAGACTGTGGATTGCTGGTCGGAGTGGCCTTTCTTAGGCCTGGGGTGCACGGGCACCTTCCTGGCTTAAGTCTGTGCATAATGTGTGCTGCAGTGTCACCTCTTTGCTGTGACTATTATTCTTCATTGCCGCCTGATGTAATACCTCATTCTCACTCTTTCCCCTTGATTTGTGTTCCTTTCCATAGAGGGCCTTGGCGTACGAGCGTGAAACCTCCGTGTTTCACGGAGAGAAATCTGCAAGACATAGTTCCGCAATGAGTGACACAAGTGCTCCACAGTCACGAGCAGGAGAGCATTATGTGTGGATGGGGAGAATTCTAAGTTGTGTTTCCCTATGGCATTTAAACCTAATAAGGACTACCAAGGCTGTGCCGTTTTCATTGCTGAGTAAGCACGGAGAGCCTCTGTTACACTGGGGGTGAAGCTGGGTCTTCCTGGGGACACGCTATTGAAGCCTGCG
>NW_007063443.1:0-1683 GCF_000164805.1 Carlito syrichta | reverse complement strand
GGGGTGGGCATGGAGGGCATGGGGGCTGTCACAGCTTAAGTCTGGGCTGGGTGCCCAGCTAGGGAGGGAGCTGACAGTGACTGAGTGCCAGGCAGATCAGGGTAGCCAGCAAGGGAACCCATATCTCCACAAGACAGTATGGAGGGGCTCCACAGGTGGTTGTGTGTGGCTTGGGGCCAGGTGAGATGGTGTAGCCAGGGAGGGAGCTGGGAGCTACACGTGGCTGGGGCCTGGGGTGAACAGCAGTGGCAGAGGGGCCACGGTAACCAGCCTTGTGTGGGACCAATGATTTCCAGGTCTTGGACCAATGCAGCTGGTGGTGGGTGGGGGGATGGGGAAAGGAAAATAAGAGTCTTTATATGAACTCACTTTTGGAGAGTCTCACAGTGTCACCTGTGCCATTGCCATCTTAGCAGAACTCCCTTTTTCATATTTCTTTTTTGAGTTGGAGTTTCACTCTGTTGTCCAACCTGGAGTGCAGTGGCTGCTCCCGCCCACCACAGCCTCAACCTGCTGGGCTCTGGCGATCCTTCCGCCTCAACCTTCCGAGTAGCTGGAATTACAGGTGTGCGCTACCAAGCCCGGCTAATTTTTTGATTTATTGTAGAGATGAGGTCTTGCCTGCCCAGGCGGGCCTCGAACCTGCAGGCTCAGGCAATCCACTCACCTCAGCTTCCCAAAGGTGCGGAATTACAGGCTGAGCCAACAAGTCTGGCTATTTCACATTTCAAACAAATTTTGTAAGCCTCAAGGACACTTGAAATAAGGCTCTACTCCAAGGCAAGTCATGCCATATAATCTGAAAATCTGAAACTAAAGTTATTTACTTATTTATATACCCAAACAATATGCTATTATAACTGGGTCACATGAGGTTACTAATTTGAGATAACTCTAAAGTTGGAAATCTATAACTATGAAATGGACTTTTTTATTTTTCAGTTTGTTCAAAAGCTTTCTCGTCAGTTAATAGGGTAAAGGGGCTCTCCTTTTTTAAAAGTTTTTATCATTTCATGTGTAGTTGGACGTTGAAAAAAAGAATGGAGCCAGATGACTATTGAATGTCAAAACATATTTGTGTTTATGCCCTTTGGGCAGACTTAGAGATCATCAGTGATTGAGTTACTTCAATCTTTTGTTCTTTTGCCTAATCTAGGACTCATATTAACATGAGTTAAGTAAAGGTATTAAAATATTTTTGCATATTTTTAAAAGAATCATGTCAGATCTGGCTATGTATATCTATTAAGGCCTTTGCACTCTATCCAGAGTTTTATTTCAAATAAAATGCAAAAAGGTATTTTAGATGAACACATGCATCTCTTTGTAAAACATTAAGCCAATTAAAATATTACAGCCACTCTTATGCTCTAGTAATATAATAGATCGATACAAAGTCTCTTACAGAATTAACCAGTCTATTTTTAGAACAGTGATTAAGTCATGAAACTGTAACAAGATTCCTAGGCATGTGTGAATTTGAACTAGTTACTAAATATCTCTCTATGCTTTGGTTTTCTCATCTATAAAATGAGAATATTCATAGTTCCTACTTCATGGGGTTATGGCAAAGTATAAAATAATATGTGTAAAAATCTCCAAACTACTCACTACAGATAAGCTGTCACGGTTGTCTCTTAACAATCCTCCACCCTATGTGCTTGTCCTATTGAACTGTTTGAA
>NW_007063442.1:0-814 GCF_000164805.1 Carlito syrichta | reverse complement strand
GGTCTATATTCCTGTTCTTGTACCAATGCCAGGCTGTTTTGATTATTGTAGCTTTATAGTATTGTTTAAAGTCTGGGAGTGTGATACCGTCTGCTCTTTTTTCTTCTTTCTTTCTTTTTTTTTTGCTGAGGATTATTTTGGGTATTCTTGGTTGTTTATGTTTCCATATGAATTCCTGTATTGTTTTTTCTAAGTCTGAGAAGAATGCTGCTGGTAATTTGATGGGTATTGCATTATATCTGTAGATTGCCTAAGGTAAAATGGACATCTCAGCAATGTTGGTTCCTCCAATTCATGAGCATGGAATATTTTTCCACTTTTTTGTGTCATCTTTGATTTCTTTGAGTAGTGTTTTGTAGTTTCCATTGAAAGGTCTTTTACATCTCTGGTTAGGAAGATGCCAAAGTATTTCATTTTTTTGTGGCTATTGTAAATGGAATTGTGTTTTTTATTTGGATTTCTGTTTATTATTGGTGGATAGAAATGTGATTGTCTTTTGTACATTTATATTATACCTGCAGACTCTCCCAAAGTTCTTCATCAGTGTCATTGAGGTTTTTGGCAGATTCTCTTGGGTTTTCAAGGTATACAATAATGTCACCTGCAAAGAGAGATAACTTGATTTCTTCTTTTCCTATCTGGTTACCCCTGATCGCCTCCTCTTCTCTGATTGCTGTAACCAGGAATTTCAAAACTATGTTGAACAGGAAGGGCAAGAGTGGGCATCCTTGTCTTGTTCCAGTTTTCTATGAAAATTGCTCCAATTTCTGTCTGTTTAGGAGTATACTGACTGTGGGTTTCTCATAGATGACTT
>NW_007063441.1:0-840 GCF_000164805.1 Carlito syrichta | reverse complement strand
CACAGGGCTGGGAAGAAGTGAAAAAAGACAGGTAAGAAAGATTACCTAAAGAATACTGATAGCTACACAGAGACAGGCCAAAAAAATCAAGAAACAGTGTAAGTCAGAAGGTAAACACCAAATGTAATCTAGACCAACAGTTTCAATGATAAAATCATAAGTCAAAATAAGCGATCAGACTAGAGTCACTTCTGTGATCTCCGATTCCAGCCTCTCCCTTTTGTTTTTCGTTGCAGCATAGGCATGGGGCTTTGTCTCTTGTTTCGCGCTGTTGCCTTAGGAACTGAGGTAAAGTTTGTTGATAGGTGGGCGGGGCAATGGAAGTCTCTGCCTGGAGAATAGCAAGGTAGTTTACCCAGATCTGTTTTTCTCCACAGATCTTGTCTGGGTCCCCCGGCTTGGTGTCTCGCACTGAGTGCCTCAGCCTGGGTGGGCCCGGAGTTCCAGAGCTCCAAAGCTCCAAAGGGCAGGCAGTGGGCGGCGAGAGTGGCTCTGGGCCCCCCACAGGGTACTTCAGCCAAGAATGGGACCGGTGTCTCTGAGGGGCGGGTGCCTAGAGCCTCCCTGTGTGACCGGCGGTGCCAGGTGCCGGGCTGGAGACAATGCAGCCGGGGAGAGAGCTGGAGGGAGCAGGAACCCAAAGCTTCCCCACGCTGCAATATCTGGCCTTAGGAAATGAGATAAAGTTTGTTGCTAGGTGGGTGGGGCAATGGAAGTCTCTGCCTGGAGAATGGTGAGGCAGTTTAAGCAGATCTGTTTTTCTCCGCTTGTCTGGGTCCTCTGGCTTGGGGTCTCATGCTGAGTGCCTCAGCCAGGGTGGACCCGGAGTTCCAGAGCTCG
>NW_007063440.1:0-3663 GCF_000164805.1 Carlito syrichta | reverse complement strand
TTCAAATAGGAAAAGAGGAAGTCAAGTTATCTCTCTATGCAGATGACATGATGGTGTACCTTGAAAACCCAAGAGAATCTGTCAAAGGTCTCATTACATTGATAAAAGCCTTTGGCAAAGTCTCAGGATACAAAATAAATGTACAAAAGACAATCGCATTTCTCTACACCAATAATAAACAAACAGAATCCCAAATAAAAAACACAGTTCCATTCACAATAGCCACAAAAAAAATGAAATACCTTGGCATCTTCCTAACCAGAGACGTGAAAGACCTTTACAATGAAAATTACAAAACACTGCTCAAAGAAGTCAAAGCCGACATGAACAAGTGGAAAAATATCCCATGCTCATGGATCGGAAGAATCAACATTGTGAAGATGTCCATCTTACCTAAGGCAATCTACAAATTCAATGCAATACCCATTAAATTACCAACAACATTCTTTTCAGACCTAGAAAAAACAACACAGGAATTCATATGGAAACACAAACATCCAAGAATAGCCAGAACAATCCTCAGCAAAAAAAACAAAGCAGGTGGTATCACAATACCAGATTTCAAACTGTACTATAAAGCTACAATCATCAAAACAGCTTGGTATTGGTACAGGAACAGGCATATAGATCAATGGAACAGAATTGAGATTCCAGAAGCAAAACCTCAATTTCTCAACCAACTCATCTTCGACAAAGCCCCCACCACCTACCAATGGGGAGAGGAAAACCTATTCAGTAAATGGTGCTGGGAAAATTGGCTGACCACATGCAGAAGATTGAAACAGGACCCCTATCTATCCCCATGCACAAAGGTTAACTCCAAATGGATCAGAGACATAAATGTAAAACCTCAAACCATAAGAACCTTAGAAAAGGAAGGAAATACTCTCATGAAAATCGGAACTGGCATCCAATTCCTGTACAAAACCTGAAACCCTCAGGACTTAAGAGAGAAGATAGACAAATGGGACCTTATTAAACTGACAAGCTTCTGCAAAGCCAAAGAAACCATCAAGAGAGCAGGGAGACAGCCTACAGCCTGGGAAAAAGTATTTGCCAACTCTAGGTCTGACAAAGGCTTAACATCCTGGATCTACAAGGAACTGAAACGTACTGAAAAGAAGAAAACAAACAACCCCATTATAAAATGGGCAAAAGATATGAACAGATACTTCACAAAAGAAGACATTCAAGCAGCCAATAAACACATGAAGAAATGCTCAACCTCACTAATCATCAGGGAGATGCAAATCAAAACCACACTGAGATAACACCTAACTCCAGTCAGAATGGCAATTATCAACAACTCAAAAAATAACAGCTGCTGGAGAGGGTGTGGTGAAAAGGCAGTGTGGTGATTCCTAAAAGCTCTAAAAATTGACCTTCCATATGACCCTGCAATCCCCCTACTGGGAATATACCCTGAAGAACACAAATCACTCTATAAAAAAGATACCTGCACTCGTATGTTTATTGCAGCGTTGTTCACAATAGCAAGAACCTGGAAACAACCATGCTGCCCATCAAAAGAGGACTGGATTAAAAAATTGTGGTACATATACACGATGGAATACTACGCAGCCATAAAAAAGAACAAAATCATGAATTTCGCTGCAACCTGGATGGAACTAGAGTCTATAATAATGAGTGACCTCTCACAAAAACAAAGATCTGAATATCACATGTTCTCACTCATGTAATGGACCTTGAACATCCAATGCAATACTATAAGAAAATGACTGATGGTACTGGGAAACTATGGGGGGAAGGGGGATTGGATTAACAACAGCAAATATCTGTCGGGGATGGGAAAACACCTCTTATCAACCTGGTGCCTGAATGAAATGTAATTGTACACCTAACCCTTAGCTGTACCCTACAAAACCATAATAAAAAAATACTGATTAATGAAAAAAAAATGGTTACAATTCAGGGTTGAGACTAGAAATGTTCATTATGCAGGGATTGATTTTTTAAGAATTGTATAATACTCCTATGATAACTCCTTTTCCCTTTAATACGCTGGAATACATGGTATAATTCTGCCTTCAAAACTGACAACTACAGTGTTTCTCACATAAATTCTGAATGTTTCTTGCTGCCTAAATTGAAACTTGTTAAGATTCCAGATCTAGCTGTGCTCGGTGGCTCAGCCTGTAATCGCGCGCCATTGGGAGACTGAAGTGAGTGGATTGCCTGAACCCGCGGTTTCGAGACTCGCCTGGGCAGCGAGACCTCATCTCTCCAATAAATCAAAAAAAAAAAAAAAATCAGCCAGGCGTGGTAATGCACACCTGTATTTACAGCTAC
This sequence comes from Carlito syrichta, assembly GCF_000164805.1. Classification (NCBI taxonomy): domain Eukaryota; kingdom Metazoa; phylum Chordata; class Mammalia; order Primates; family Tarsiidae; genus Carlito; species Carlito syrichta. The sequence continues at coordinate 1,353 of NW_007063440.1, read as the reverse complement.
TTTGAAGGCTGAGGCAGAAGGATCGCCGGAGCTCAGCGGGTCGAGGCTGCAGTGGCCGGGAGCGGCCACTGCACTCCAGTCTGAGCGACAGAGTGAGAAGCCAACTCAAAAAAAAAAAAAAAGATTCCAGATCTATAACATTCTTAGAAAACTGAACCTTGAGATTCAGTGTACCTAAGTGCTATTTAGAAGGCAGAATGCGTAATACATCTTAAAATTTTTAGAAAATAAAACAGTATTATGATTTAACACAACTTTTTCCATTATTAAAATTTGTGTACATTCTCTTGGTGCACTCTGTATTTTCTGCTTGTTAATTTTGATGAAATGTTGCAGATGTGCAATCCTTAGAGAAAAGTTTTCCTTATATATTTGAAGGAAATATAAAACCACATTTCCTTTTTATTTTATCCCAATTTATATTTTTAAAGAATATTTCCATTGAATCCCCTAGTATTTTCTCTACCTAAGACATAAAGCTGTACTCTGCAGCAAAGTGTCCGATTATTCTGATACTTTTAATCACCAAGCATTTACAATGAGGCACACAGAAAAAAGACAATTTGGGGCCCAATATATATAATTCAAAATAACACGAATATGCACAAAGTAGTAAGTATTTGGGTCTGCCTTAGTATAAAAATTTAGATAATTGAAAATTCTGGAAAAATGACTATGATCTTAGCAAAAGCAATGTTCAAATCCTGTAGGAAAAACTGCTCAAAGACTGTTACACAATACTCAAAACATCCAAAAGTTTCTAAACGAAAGAAAGTGAGAAAATATTATTTGGTTGTGCTATAACAAAGCCTCAACAGGACTCTGTGACCATAATATTAAAAGACTACCTCTTAGGTAACCCCCACACGTTCCCTCCAAGTGTGGGAGTTTCTCAGTCCTCTCAATAAACACCACTTTTAAAAAAAAGACTACCTCGTTTAGAGGATTCTTGAATGATCACTTATCCCTGGAGAAATTTTTGGATAGGTGTGATCACATGGTTCTCTTCACGTCTTGGGAATGAAACCCACAATGCCTACCGCATTTGGCAGAGCAGTGTACACAAGTGCTTGAAGCCGAAGGATTGCTCAGTGTTCAAGGTTCCTCCCATTGTGGTGTCAAAGTTCTGAGGCTGATGTCAGAAATGACAATTTGACATGTTTTTTCCGTGACTTTACTTAGTTCTTTTAATGTAAAAATTAGCCTTTAATCAATCTACAGATCCAATTAAATAACTATTAAGTTAACATCATTTTTCTCAGACCGGGAAATTGCAATAAAGAATTCACTTGAAACCATAAACAATCACGAATAGCCAAAAGAATCTGATCAAAAGAAACAAAGGAGGAGATG
>NW_007063439.1:0-626 GCF_000164805.1 Carlito syrichta | reverse complement strand
GATGGCATGAGCCTGTAGTTTCAACTGCCTGGAATTCTGAGGTGGAAGGATCACCTGAGTTGAGCACTTCGAGGCTGAGGTGCCTGTGACCATCCAGTCTGGGCAACAGAGGGAGACTCTGACTCAAAAAATCAAACCAAAAAATAAAAAACCTTTTAAAAATGAAAAATGTATAATGTTGAAAATATCATGAAGAAAGAGGCATTGTGTATGTTTATACTGCTAGAAGTATAAGTTAGACCTTACATTTGGGAAACACTTTAGTGTTAGCTGTTCATGTGCTAACATAGCCTACAGTAGAGAAATGGCAACATTAGAAGTATATTTGAGAGAAATCATCTTCCATGAAATGAAAAGATGTGGACTATAATACTTATGTCATCACAGTTTTATAGTTAAGCACTCATAACAATACAAATGTTCATCCACAAGTGTGAAAAACATATTTGAGTGTCGTCATAAAATGATGAAAAATGAATAATCTACATTAACATGGTTGCATGTAGAAAACTAAATTTTTATCAACACCAAATTGATGCTTACCCCAATATGACTTTATATAATGTGATAAAAGAGGTAAAACAATACTACTTTTTTAGGAATACATACAATTATGTAAAATTAGG
>NW_007063438.1:0-793 GCF_000164805.1 Carlito syrichta | reverse complement strand
CGTGTCACCTCTTTGCTGTGACTATTATTCTTCATTGCCGCCTGCTGTAACACCTCATTCTCACTCTTTCCCCTTGATTTGTGTTCCTTTCCATAGAGGGCCTTTGCGTACGAGCGTGAAACCTCCGTGTTTCACGGAGAGAAATCTGCAAGGCATAGTGCCGCAATGAGTGACACAAGTGCTCCACAGTCACGAGCAGGAGAGCATTATGTGTGGATGGGGAGAATTCTAAGTTGTTTTTCCCTATGGCGTTTAAACCTAATAAGGACTACCAAGGCTGTGCCGTTTTCATTGCCGAGTAAGCACGGAGAGCCTCTGTTACACTGGGTGTGAAGCTGGGTCTTCCTGGGGACACGCTATTGAAGCCTGCGCTGCACTGCACTTCATTGGCAGTCTGTATACACTGGCCTTGTGCGTGCTCTCCTCCCTGATTCTCAGAGCTCTCCTGTATATGCACTATACTAGGCGGGGAGCATTTGGTGACCAGAGTGCAACTTCAGCTGCTGCACTGACTGGATCCAGATCTCCACAGCCATGGGTAGCCAAGCATGCTTCATTCAGCGGAGAATGCTGAAAAGTTTTCTCTTTTGACACGGGCGTCTCACCCGGAATACAATGGCTCTGCGGGTTCATTTGCCAACGAGGCCCGAGAGCCATTGTTTGCTTTCCGGAAAACAACAGTCTTCCATGGGAGACATTCCTCCAAACGGCACGTCACTGAATGGGGGGGCAACAAGTATTACAGTGGCTTGGTCTTTGGCGTGACGCCTGATTCTCCCTGTTTTTCAGCGTG
>NW_007063437.1:0-770 GCF_000164805.1 Carlito syrichta | reverse complement strand
CATTATTCCCTGAGAAGAGTGAAAGAGGTGGCTCTGCAGGACAGACCTTGATTAGAGGAAAAATACAGCGCCTGCCACAATAGGGCAGGGTTTTTTTTGTTGTTGTTGTTGTTGTTTGGTTTTTGCTTTTTAACATTTTCAATTACTTCTTAATTTAAAAAATTTAACTCCTGTTAGCTCATCTCTCTTAAAAACATTTTTTCGTTGTGCATAAATGTGTTAGTGAGGGTTTGATCTGCATCTTCCCCCCCCAATTTTTTTCTTTTCCTTTTCTTTTTTGTTTCTTTCTGCTTTTATTCGTCATTTTCTGTTTATTTGTATGTGAATGATTGAATGTTTATCTTTTGATGTTGTTGCTGGTTTTTGTTCTTTCGTTCTTCTGAGTCTTTTTCATAATCATTCTTAATAGTTTCAGGGATATGTAAATAGATGTGTGAGGTTTCCATCTTAACCCTCCCCCTTTTGTTTCCTTCAGTCTTTCTGCTCGTTGTCCCTATTCACATTGTGCTAGGCATGTATGTGTGTGTTTAGTTTTCTTGGGGATCTTTTTGTTGCTGATATTTTCGCTTAGCTTTATTGCTATTCCAGTTTGTTTTAGAGTGTGTGTGTACGTGTTTATTGCTTCCATTAGTTTCCTCTTTTCATCATTCTATAGAGTGGGGACATGGTCTCAGGGAAGAGAAGCTATTCAGGAAATAATGCTGGGAAAACTGGCTGACGACAGGCGGAAGATTGAAACAGGACCCCTCCGTATCCCCATACACAAAAAT
>NW_007063436.1:0-957 GCF_000164805.1 Carlito syrichta | reverse complement strand
GTTTCACCGTTTCCACATCAGGAAACATTTCCCTTTGAGGACTTTTTTTCATTGAGGAAAAAAATAGTCGCTGGGGCCAAGATTAGGTGAATAGAGAGGGTGGGGGAATGGGGTTCATGGTCATAAACTGATGAACACTCCACGTGGTGTGAGCAGGTGTACTCATAAGTCACCCATCAGGAAACAGGCAAACACAGTAAAAAAAAAAAAAAAATTCACCGAAGCTGAACACAGCCTCTTGCAACAATGTTAATTGCTAACTGATGTTGATGGGTTCCTAGGATACTTATCTAGTGGAGGAACCCCCCAAAAATAATTCTGGCTGTTAAAAAAATCTTGTCATTTATGCCTTTCATGTATCCTATGTTTTTCTCATTATACTCCATTCTTTATTGAATAATGATCATTAATTTCTCTATCAGATTTACATTTACATGCTCTGTAATTTTCATTTCATCTGTATATATTCTGCTCTTTCATTTATTGCTTTCATTTATTGTTTTTTTAATTGTCAAAATGTGGACATAATTTTTACATTTGGGGTTGACGAAATAACTGTATATAATTACAAGTGTTATTACTTATGTCAAATTTGTACGTTTTCCAAATTCTTATCTTTGCAGCAAAATTTTAAGAAATATTCAAAACATGCAAAGTACAATGTATGAAATTGTATGAAATGTGTGAAAAGCATTAAAAGAAATGCTTGCATATCAATCATTTAATTTAGAGTACAGGATGGTGCTGAGTTCATTAAGGCTACATCTACATATTCCCTTGATACTATCTCTTGTAGTCAATGCAGAGGAAACTACCATGATTGATTTTGTGTTTCTATTTTATTGCTTGTGTTTTCTTCTTTCCTTTTTACAGGTCCTTAAAGAAACTAGTGTCTCAATTTACATATTTAAACTACATTCTTCTGTGACTTGGTGAGATGTATTCATGTTAATACAT
>NW_007063435.1:0-821 GCF_000164805.1 Carlito syrichta | reverse complement strand
CAAAAAAAGAAGCAAGAGGACCATTTTCCAGGGCTGCCTCAGAGCCCAGAGTGTCTACCTTGCAACTAATGATCACTTCTCCCTTTCTCTAAAGCTCAGGGCAGAGCCTCTTTTCAAAGCAAGCCAGAGAAAACTTAGCACACAGATGGTTTATCTGATAAGGGATGCAGTAAATAAACGTTTCGATGATGCAACTCTCAAGGTCAGGGTCACTCTTTCTACAGGGAACGTGGAGTCTGCTTTTTGGAGTTGATTTCTCACTCTCTGTCATGTCACTTTACTTCCTCTCAGACTCCGTATCCTCTCAGGATCCCTTTTCAATTCTCAGTATGTGACCTCTGTGTGTGAAATGACATTTAGAGATCATAGAGATGGAAAACTGATCATCCCTCGGTCCACGTGTGACTTCCAAGCCTTGGAAGCTCCATTTTCCCAAGCGCTGTTTGCAATTGGTTTGTTAGCTGACAGCATCTGAGTGGCCACTTGAGGGATTTTGGTGAAACATGGGAAAAGTACTACTTCTAAAAGGAGTGAGCGCTCCCATCTGATTCCAGTTATGACCAGTATCAGATGTGACCGTCTGCATGGATATCCAGTTCCAGGTCCATGTGGTTCTTGTGGTCTGACAATTAAGTTCGCGGCCAGGCCACCGTGCACTTACCTTGACAGCCCTTGTACAAACAACCTGGCAAGGTTTCATAACCTTGGTGTATCAGTGTCTCACAGCCATGTTTGTGTCGGCCTGTGGCTGTGTCTTGCTGAGTGAGGGGTGTTCATTATTATCAAACACTTTGGTGTGCCATCGTGAAATTGTCAGAGCT
>NW_007063434.1:0-791 GCF_000164805.1 Carlito syrichta | reverse complement strand
ATGAGGGCCCAAAGGAGGCACCGACCCTGGCTGGGGATCAGAAGCTGAGTGTCAGTCTAGTTCTGGTTCTGGCTGCAGAGTGAAGTTGGGCAAATCATACCCTTGGTCTGATGTTTCCTTCATCTGTGTCATAGACACAATGATCCTGGTCTGGGTGGTGGCTGTGAGTCTCTCGATGGGATGACTTGGGCACCACAGTGCTCTGTCTGCTATAAGGTGCTATACAGACATGAGGGATTCGTGTCTAGGATTAATGCAAACAGTGTTCAGAAAAGGGAGGAACCAGCATGGACTGGGAAAGGCAGCCGAGGCTTCAAGGTGGAAGTGAGGTCTGACCCTGGCTCTGGGGTTGGTTGATGGCTTGAGAAGCAACAAGAAAGGAAGGCAGTGCTCAGAGGGACGTATGCCCAAGCAGTAAATGGATAAGAACCTACTGGGGCCGGAGAGGGGACCAGTCATCAGGGTGGTGCTGGAGTGCTGAAACTTTTAATGGCAGGCCAGCTGATGGGTGTGCACATGGCCTTGAAACCACTGGTGTTTCCTGAGCATTTTGGTGTTGGGAGCCAACATCTATAGCTACATGGCTGAGGCCTGTAAAGGCCCATCTGGAAGATCGCCTCTGACATAGGATATCAGTTATACCTATGATATTGGCGTGTGATTGGTGACCAGTGTGCATACATGGCAGTAAAACTTACAAGTGAATCTCAGTACACTTGATGGAAGGTGCATGGCGGAATTGTTTCTGTCTTTATAAGTTTAGCTTCTTTCTAGATATTTTTTTACTTCTA
>NW_007063433.1:2302-3206 GCF_000164805.1 Carlito syrichta | reverse complement strand
CCATTTGCAACTCACAAACTCTTATGACTTTGGCCAGCCAAAGGGTGATCTTTATCTTCAACTTTAATAAGGAACCTAAAAGTTTACTGGAGTTTATTATGCTAAACCATGAATGGTTGGGTTGTCCTGATCTTGCATCTGAAGAAGATTTTCCAAGGGGGATGAGATAGGCTGCTGCTTGTTTTGCAGTAGAATGTTTGAATGCTGTCTAAGTTATGCTGAGGCAAAAATACTAAACTAAGAATAAGCTAAGTTTCTTCTAGGTTTCTATAGGTACCTTTCAGTGAACAGTACTGAAATTGCTGGATTGAATGTCATTTCTATTTTTCATTCTTGAGAAATCTCCATACTGTTTTCCATAGAGGTTGAAGTGGCCTATATTACCAGCAGTGTATAAACATTCTCTTGTCCTTGAATTCTCACCAAAGTCTATTATTTATTACTTTTTAATTTTAGCCATTCTGAAAGGTGTAAGATGATATCTTATCATGGTTCTAATTTGAATTTCTCTGAGAATTAGTAGTATGAGCAAATAAAACATGTTTCTTAACAATTTGAGTGTTTTCTTTCAAAAAAATATCTGTTTATGCTTTTAGCCCACTTTTTAATAAGGTATTTTTTTCTTCTCAGTTGTTTGAGTCCTTGCAGATTCTAGATATTAGTACTTTGTCAGATGCATAGTTTACAAATATTCCCCAGAGATTGGGAGCCAAAATACAGTCTGGGAAGCCTCACTGAGTTGAAGTGGAAATCAGAGTTTTCAGAAGATGAGGTAGTTTCACGTGGTAGAGCAGAGTTTTATTTAAAAATAAGAAAAATCATACAAAAACTCCCAAACACACAAAAATCCATAAATCTGCATAGGTGTCTCCTCTAGGCTAGTCTAGATGTTTGGCTCCTCTTG
>NW_007063433.1:0-857 GCF_000164805.1 Carlito syrichta | reverse complement strand
CCAGACATCACCGCCCGAATGCAGCTGCTCCACTATATGTGATTCTGGCTGCATGGGGAATTCCAAATCCCAGATCACAACTCCATCCCTGGCCACAGCGTGGAGACCAGCACCCAGCATGAAGCTGCCGGTCATGCAGGGAGGCTCTGAGTGCCCGCCCCTTAGAGATACTGGTCCCATTTCTGGCTAAAGTGCCCTGGGAGGGACACAGAGCCACCACTGGCCCTCTCGAGCTTTGAAGATTGGAAGCCCCTGGCCCACCCTGGCTGAGGCACTCAGCATGCATGACCACAAGCCTGTGTAAGGGGGCAGAACCCCAAGCTGGTGTAAGGTGCCGATTGCAGGCTTCCAGCTCCAGAGGAGGAAATGCCCAACCCTGTCCTCCACCCCAGTTGGCTGGATGCAGACCAGATCCAGCGCCCAGCTGTGAAGCTGGTCCCACTTAGGAACCCACAGGAGCCACCTAAAAGTGAACGTAAAACCACCACCTCTGCCATTTTCAAGGCATATTTACATCTCATTGCCCCGCCCACCTAGCAGAGCCTCCACCTTGGTTCCCACAGTGACATCATTAACAGGAGACAAAGCCCCTCCCCTATGCTGAATAGTGACTAGTGTCACAGTTAGCAACAAGCTAACTGCCTGCAATAGAAAGAGAGGAGAGAGGCTGGAGATTAGATCTCAGGAACTTGATCCACTAAGGGACAAGAGAGAAAAATCTACACAAATGAAGAAAAACCAAAAGAAGTATATGGGTCTGTCCCAGACTCCTGGGAGGGCAGTCACTCAGAAAACTGACTTTGGAATGCAAACAACAAAGAGCCCTGCCCAGAATGAATGGTCTCAAAATACAACCG
>NW_007063432.1:0-1189 GCF_000164805.1 Carlito syrichta | reverse complement strand
CAACTAAACTACCAATGAGAAAGTACGGTTTCCCACAGCCGTGCAGACAAAAGTGAAACTGAGCTGAGGGTAAGTCTGTGCCTCTTGGTGATCGACCTTCTTCACATATGAGGACGACCTCATCCTCCAGATGGGGGGGAGGGACATCTCCCAAGACCCCCGGTCAATGGCCCACCAGCACATCCACTTAAGCCAATGCCGACCCAGATACAGAGTGGAATTCCTACAGATAATACAGATGCTCGCTTACCGAAAATGAAGTGCACTTACCTGCCGGCACTGGGACCCTCTGGGCTGGGGGGCTGTCTCGGGGGGGGGTCTCTGGGATCCCAGACGAGCCCCCAAATGTTGTACCTGAATCCTGAATATGAGAGACCTCTAAAGAGCCAGCTCTGATGCAAATCACACGAGGGTCTTTATTCAGGCTCGAGTCTGGGCTCACGTCCATTACCGGTGCAGCGGTACAGGAACAAGAGCCCCGACTCAGGTTTGCAAGCATTTTTTATACACAATTTGGAAGGAGTGGGGTGGCATTACAGACTTGTCCACACAGGATTGGATGGACTGTATGAGTGCGGTTACAGAGATACTGATTGGTTGGTTTGTGTTTGATTTGCGTGGGCGCGGGCTCCAGCTGACCATGACTGACCACTAACAATCAGATGGGCAGGATGGAACTGGTTAGGTCTTCTGGAATGTTATATAGCTGGAGGCGCTTGTAACATATTTACTCGGGGGGCCCAGGTCGGCACAGTCATTGTGACTGTGCATAAGCTGGACTCTGGGTTTGAGACCATGTTACTAGAAGCTAAGTTTTACATAGTCACCGCGACTGTATATAGGTCAGCTCTGGCATACAAGCAGGTTTGAATTAATACAGAGCCCACCATAAGGGTGGCTTGCCTGTCACAACTTAGATAGAGGGGAGTTTGGAAGGGACTTATTGTTTAACACTTGCACACTGCCAGCAGGGGTTACAGAAGCAGAAGAACCCGGTCAACCTATTAACATAGATATTATGAGGTAAACAAAAACCTAGAGGCATGGGTAGAGATTTATAAACTACAACAAGCACTTCTTATACAACAACAAAGCTTTTAAGCCTCTCACTTTGTGCATGAGAGGAGCTAAAATGCACATGAACCACAAAGCAATGGCATTAGCCTTTTAGTCTAACTGTGATAGCAAG
>NW_007063431.1:0-785 GCF_000164805.1 Carlito syrichta | reverse complement strand
TTTTTAATAGTATCGTATTAAAACACTGTTAATTAACAACTGTCTCATTCATTTTTATTATATACATTAAACAGTATTTTCTTTGTGGCTGATAGGTAATTACATAGTGGCTAAGTGCAGTTTGTTTCTGTATTACATCTTTAGTATTTCTGCATAAACAGACTGTAAAAGTAATCTGGAAATTTAGGTTCTCAGAATTTAGAAGAGAAAAACAAAAACAATAGATTGAAACTAAGATGCATATGTGCTATCTCTAAGTATACAGATATATATGTTTTTCCTGTTAGGTATCTGCTCTTTTAAATATGTGCTAATGTCATTTTGACTTGCATATGTAAAACTTAACTATAATCATCCTTTATGTCAAAAATGACAATTACTGTATTCTGTGTATGTTCTGCTTTAAACTCACACATATTTGACCACTTGCCTTTTGATCTTATGTCTGTGTTTTAAAAACAAGTCAGTATCATCTACACAATTTATACTGTGGCTACCCATATGTACTTAATAATTTATTGTCACTGATTTCCACTATGTTTTAGCAACAAATTGTTTTTTAAAAATAAGTTTTTTGCTTGCAGGTTCGAGACCCACCCGGACAACTTGGTGAGACCTCATCTCTACAATAAATCAAAAAATTAGCTGGGCATGGTAGTGCACACCTGTAGTTCCAGCAACTTGGAAGCCTGAGGCAGAAGATCACCGGAGCCCAGCAGGTCAAGGCTGCGGTGGCCAGGAGTGTGCCACTGCCCTCCAGCCTGGGCGACAGACGAGACTCCAAC
>NW_007063430.1:0-702 GCF_000164805.1 Carlito syrichta | reverse complement strand
CTGCTCTCTCTCTCTTTGCAGGGCTCTTAACTGCCAGCAACTCGTGTGATCCCTGCCTCACTCGCATCATAGTATATTTCTCTCTTTTTTTTTTTTTTTGAGTTGGGGTCTCATTCTGTTGCCTCAGCTGGAGTGCAGTGTCAGAATCACAGCTCACCACAGCCTCAATCTCCTGGGCTCAAGAGATCCTCCCACCTTAGCCTCCTTAGTAGCTGGGACCATAGGAGTGTTCCACCATAACCAGCTAATTTTTTTTGTACAGATGTGGTCTCACTATGTTACCCAGGCTGATCTTGAACTCCTAGGCTTAAGCAATTCTCTCACCTCAGCCTCCCAAAGTGCTGGGATTACAGGTGTGAGCCACAGTGCCTGGCCCTCTTTAATATTTGTGTCTTCACTAACAATGTGTCTTCCACAGGGAAAGGTGTCCAGCTTTCTTTCTTTCTTTCTTTTTTTGAGTTGGAGTCTTACTCTGTCGCCCAGTCTGGAGTGCAGTGGCATGCTCATGGCCACCCCAGTGATGATCTGCTGGGCTCTGGCAATCGTTCCACCTTAGACTTCTAAGTAGCCTGAAATACAAGCACGCACTACCACACCTGGCTAATTTTTTCTTTTGTAGAGACTAGGTCTTGCCAAGTTGCCCAGGTTGGTCTCGAACCTGCAGCCTCAGGCAACCCACTTGCCTCGGCCTCCCAAAGTACT
>NW_007063429.1:0-838 GCF_000164805.1 Carlito syrichta | reverse complement strand
TAGGGGATTAGACTTTAACTGTAGGTGGGATGGGGTGGTGACAAGTACAGGAGATACTGTGTAGCCATTTCTAAAAAAATATAATCTTCCACAGTGGGCCTGGCACATGGTAAAGTATTTAATACATGTTAAATAAATGAAACAAAATGAGATTCACAATTATTTATTTTATCCCATTAGGGAATATTAGGCAAATGTGTATAAAATCATATCTGTGAAGCTGGGCTCGGTGGCTCAGCCTGTAATCCCGCACCTTGGGAGGCTGAGGTGAGTGAATTGCCTGAGCCTGTGAGTTCGAGTCCCACCTGGGCAACTAGGTGAGACCTCATCTCTACAACAAATCAAAAAATTGGCCGGGTGTGGTAACAGCTACTTGGAAGGCTGAGGTAGAAGGATCACCGGAGCCCAGCAGGTCAAGGCTGCGGTGGCCAGGAGCGGCCACTGCACTCCAGTCTGTGTGACAGAGTGAGACTCCAACTAAAAAATAATAATAATAATAATAATATTTGTGTATTAATAATAATAATAATAACATAGTAGCTATCATTTGTTGAGCTCTTAGTTTGTGCCAGGCACTAAGCTAATTTATTTACAAGCATTTAATCCCCACAAGGGAGACTGGTACTATGATAACTCCCAGTTTTAGATGAGAAATTGAGGCCCAGAGTTGTAACTTGAACCAGGTTACCTAACTAATAAGTCTGTGTGGCACATACATATACACAAACATACAACTTAATTTGTCCACCATTCACAGACAAATATGCAAATCTGTGAATATAACTTTCTTATAACATTAATCCTTTTTTCTACAAATGACCTCCAACATTTTTGTCAG
>NW_007063428.1:0-1321 GCF_000164805.1 Carlito syrichta | reverse complement strand
CGCAATCAGAGAAGAGGAGGCAATCAGAGGTATTCAAATAGGAAAAGAGGAAGTCAAGTTATCTCTCTATGCAGATGACATGATGGTGTACCTTGAAAACCCAAGAGAATCTGTCAAAGGTCTCCTTACATTGATAAAAGCCTTTGGCAAAGTCTCAGGATACAAAATAAATGTACAAACGACAATCGCATTTCTCTACACCAATAATAAACAAACAGAAACCCAAATAAAAAACACAGTTCCATTCACAATAGCCACAAAAAAAATGAAATACCTTGGCATCTTCCTAACCAGAGACGTGAAAGACCTTTACAATGAAAATTACAAAACACTGCTCAAAGAAATCAAAGCTGACATGAACAAGTGGAAAAATATCCCATGCTCATGGATCGGAAGAATCAACATTGTGAAGATGTCCATCTTACCTAAGGCAATCTACAAATTCAATGCAATACCCATTAAATTACCAACAACATTCTTCTCAGACCTAGAAAAAACAACACAGGAATTCATATGGAAACACAAACATCCAAGAATAGCCAGAACAATCCTCAGCAAAAAAAACAAAGCAGGTGGTATCACAATACCAGATTTCAAACTTTACTATAAAGCTACAATCATCAAAACAGCTTGGTATTGGTACAGGAACAGGCATATAGATCAATGGAACAGAATTGAGATTCCAGAAAGCAAAACCTCAATTTCTCAACCAACTCATCTTCGACAAAGCCCCCACCACCTACCAATGGGGAGAGAAAACCTATTCAGTAAATGGTGCTGGGAAAATTGGCTGACCACATGCAGAAGATTGAAACAGGACCCCTATCTATCCCCATGCACAAAGGTTAACTCCAAATGGATCAGAGACCTAAATGTAAAACCTCAAACCATAAGAACCTTAGAAAAGGAAGGAAATACTCTCATGGAAATCGGAACTGGCATCCAATTTCTGTACAAAACCCGAAACCCACAGGACTTAAGAGAGAAGATAGACAAATGGGACCTTATTAAACTGACAAGCTTCTGCAAAGCCAAAGAAACCATCAAGAGAGCAGGGAGACAGCCTACAGACTGGGAAAAAGTCTTTGCCAACTCTAGGTCTGACAAAGGCTTAACATCCTGGATCTACAAGGAACTGAAGCGTACTGAAAAGAAGAAAACAAACAACCCCATTATAAAATGGGCAAAAGACATGAACAGACACTTCACAAAAGAAGACATTCGAGCAGCCAACAAACACATGAAGAAATGCTCAACCTCACTAATCATCAGGGAGATGCAAATCAAAACCACACTGAGATACCACCTAACTCCAGTCAGA
>NW_007063427.1:0-795 GCF_000164805.1 Carlito syrichta | reverse complement strand
TTTTTGATCCAGACCAGACCTGAGACATCAAGCATTACACAAAAGTGAGACAATCACAGGCTTACAATTACACCGATTCTATATTATTCAAACTTATAAGCATTCAGAAAAAGGAATTAAAGGAGATTTGCATCTTCGGTTGATGGAGTGTAGACTACCGGGAGCGCAAAAGAGATAAGGGGAAGTGCACTTTTTATTAGTTCTCAGGAATATTGCGTCCTTGCTATGCTCTTCTCTAGGGGCTGTGGCAATATGGACCGACATTCGCGGGTCTCTGGATCAATTATACAATGGACACATGCGCTGAAACTTCACACTGTACCCCATAGGTATGTAGGTTCGTTGTGTGTCAATTACAAATTTTAAAATTAATTTTCAAACAAGGCAAAAGAAACCCTGTTGACAGAGAGTTGAATCCACCACCCATCTAACTCTTCCAGAACAGAAAGCTCTCATGTATTCTAGCAGGTTGGAGAGGCTGTGACAGTATCCCCCAAGACAAGGACTCATGTGAGCTCCCACTGAGGCTCCAGGCAGTAGCGGCAATCTGCAGTAGCCCTCGCACACCCCGGGGACTCTCCTCAGATGGGCTGTTTACCACCTCAACCCCTCCACAGACACTCATCCTGAACACCCACTCGCGTAGGGCTCCTCCGAGACCCAGGAGGTAAGGTCGGGGGAGTGCGGTGCCTCATAACTATCTGACACTTTCATCCCTTTAAAGAACCCAAATAGGGTCATCATCAGAAAGCATTATGCTTTATGGACAAGTCCCACAGACAGGGACAAAATACG
>NW_007063426.1:0-820 GCF_000164805.1 Carlito syrichta | reverse complement strand
CAAGAAACAGCAGATTTAGTGAGGGAGACTGGAGGAACTTAGTAGATGGTCCTTTTGAGTGTTAGCATCAGGGTAAATGAGTTTTGGACCTGAGCTCACATGCTGTTTATTCACAAGTCAGCTTCAGGAGAAAGTTTTGTTAGCATAATTCTTGAGCTAAACTTTGTCCATTCCCCGGTCAAGGGAATATGGGGCTCTTTCATTGACTGTCCCTCCAGCATGTCCTCTTACAGGAAAGGGATAAACTTCCAAAGGAAAAGACACGGATGTTAGACAGGCAGAACAACAACGTGTCATATCAAGTCACTCTACCATTCATAGAAATAACATATAAAAATAACGCTTTTACTTTGATACAGTAATCACAGGGGAATCTTTGGTCCAAATTCACAGCTATATTTATAGTGCTCTCCTGAATAGAGCATAGTTTTTATAGTGTTCCTTGGCACAAGAGGATTTTCAACCATAACCTTTTTTTAATCATAAAGAAGAAAATGGGCAGTAAGTTTTCATTGTTTTTTTTTTGAGTTGGAGTCTCACTCTGTTGCCCACCTTGTCTTCCTCTCCTCTCACTTCTTGACTCTGTTTTTCCCAGACATTGGCAGCTGTGGCCCATGCATCCCTCCTCATTCATTCAGTAGGTCATTCTGAAGTCTGATGAATGTAGAGCACCATCCTTGACTGGTGGGGGACAGGAAGGGAGGAGGCCTCAGAAAATCTTTTGTGGGTAAAGATAACATTATGGCAGAAAGTGCACCTTGATATTTGGGGAAGAAAAATAGTTTTTCCAGAAAGATGTTCCCATAAAGTATAGGTTGCA
>NW_007063425.1:0-729 GCF_000164805.1 Carlito syrichta | reverse complement strand
AGAAAGGTTGAATGTAGGGAAAGAAAGAGAAGTGAAAAGCAACAAAGAAATACCAGTGCAGAATTTAACACCAACTAAGACATATGTGTGGCACTGCATTCTATAAGATGAGGAGTTTTTTTCCCTAATCTCCTCCACCATAATCCATTAATTCTGTCTGCACGTGATACTTCTTTTGGATATTCCTGCCTCTATGACATGGATGTTTCAATTTGGAAAGACAATGTGTGTGTGTGTGTGTGTGTGTGTGCGCGCGCGCACGCGCACGTGCACCACATGTGTATGGAGTGTAAATCGCTTAGTTGAAAATAGATTTGGAAGTTTAATATATAAATAAATGCAATCATGAATATTTAAAAAATAAATAATTATCTTCACCTTATCCTGAAGCTTCGCTACATTTGTTTGAGTAGGCTGTACCTATAGTCGGAACCAGTTTCATTGAAATAAACCAACACTTCCCTCAAGACCAGCTTTCCTAACCTGGGCTGTCCCCCAAGATCTCCTGCTTGCACTAACTATGTCCAATACAGAACACTCATTCATTGCACGTAGGTTTTTGTCATTTCTTTATTTTCTTTCAGAATTATTCCATTGATGATAAGAAAATGTATTTTTGAGACTAAAATAGAAAAGAGAGAGAGAGAGAATTCCCAAAGAACTGTTCTTTAGGCCCATTCTGCCACTTTGCACAAATGTGGCATTCTATATTTTTGTTTGTGTGTTTGT
>NW_007063424.1:0-872 GCF_000164805.1 Carlito syrichta | reverse complement strand
GAGAGGGTGCACATAAGAACACAAAGGGTGCTGATTCCATACCAGGAGGAGTGAGGGCCAGTTGGAGACTCAAACTTCACTTGCATTCAACTACTTGTGTAGTCAATACTTACTTGTATTCCACAACATACGAAAAGGCACACACAATATCAAAGAAGAAAAAAAGCAGAATGTGTCCCAATACCTGATTTTAGGAGTTATTTTTAGTCAGAAAAATGTACTGGTGAAATAATGCATTAATCAACAAAACAGAATAGAGAGTTTAGAAACTGGTTTGTAAACAAATGATGCTGGAAAAATTGGACCTCCACATGTAAAAAGTGAACTTAGACACAGATTTTGACGTTCTACAAAAATTAGCTGATCATGAAATTTTAAAATTAAATAAATAATGTAGCATGATACGACCTCTTGAACATGGAAAAATCTACATGACCTGGGATTTGGAAATGAATTTTTAAATAAAACACCACTAGTATTATTCATGAATACAAAATTGGCATGCTGAATGTTATTAAAACTACTTTGTGAAAGAAAATAAGAAATTAAAAAGACAGAAAACATTTGCAAAATGTATATGTGCTAAGGAACTTATATTCAAAATATGTTATGAGAGGATCCTCCACAAAAAAATGGAATTATTTTTGAAGGGGTGATCCGATGTAATACACTCGAATTTATTCCTCCAGATCAAATTAGAAACCAGAGTTTTTTATCTGAAAGCCAGGTGCACACTATCACGCCCGGCTAATTATTTGATTTAGTGTAGAGATGAGGTCTTGCCAAGTTGCCCAGGTGGGTCTCGAACCCTCAGGCTCAGGCAGTCCACTCTCCTCGGCCTCCAGCCCAGTCTGTTGTCATTTATTTTTATT
>NW_007063423.1:2333-3064 GCF_000164805.1 Carlito syrichta | reverse complement strand
CCAAGCCCTGAGAGTGTTGCTGGTTCAGTGGGCTGGCAAGCCTAACCCCGGGGGTGTCTCAGCTTTGGAGTCTCATCTTCTTCCAGTAGCTTTCCTGGTTCAGCCGGCTCTGTCAGCTGGCAAGCCAGCCTCTAGGGTGCACATCTCTTTGGCCCCAACGATCTTTTACAGCTCTTCAAGTAGCAGCTCTTCAGGTTGAGGTTCTTGTCTCATGTCCAAGAATAATGAGGGACACGGACAGCCAGAACATGAGAAAGCAGAATTTATTGAGAGGACAGAAAAGCTCCCACAGTGGAAGGGGACCCAAAAGGGGTTGCCCGCTTCTCATTTTTCTATACATTTCTTATCACCACCTAGCAAACTATACAATTTGCCAGTTTATTGTTTATATTTTCTATCTGTTATCCCAATCACAAAGTAAGTTCCATGAATGCAAGACTTTTTTATTGTTGTTGAGTTGGAGTCTCTGTCACCCAGGATGGAGTGCAGTGGCACCTTCACAGCCACCACAACATCCACCCACTGGACCCAGGTGATCCTTCTGCCTCAGCTTTCCAAGTAACTGGAACCACAGGCTTGTGCTACCATGCCCGGCTAATGTTGGTTTATTGTAGTAACGAGATCTCGCCATGTCGCTCAGACTGGTCTCGAACCAGAGATCTCAGGCAATCCTCTCACTTCTGCCTCCCAAAAACTGTATCCCCAGTGCCCTTTACATAGTAAACACTAAA
>NW_007063423.1:0-866 GCF_000164805.1 Carlito syrichta | reverse complement strand
AATGAAATTATTTTCATAATAATTTCTAGAAAGTATTTGTAACTTCACAATCTATAATGGAATGCTAGTTTGTGACAGACAGTTCACAACTGGTTATTTCTAATTTTCACTGGTAATTAAGATTACTAGGTATTCCAAGTTCTAACCAAAATATGTAATTAAAGCTACTAGAAATAATAAAAAATGAAACTGTATGCACAGAATATAAGGAATGTAAGATTTTTTGGCAGGAAAATTTTTAAGACATAAAAAGATACACTTCTGTTAAGAAAAAAACAGCAATTTTGTCCTAGTTTAGAGGTTAAAGATTGATTTATAATTTAAAAAGAGTCAAAAATTAAATGGATAAAAAATGGATACAGAAAGTTGTAAAGAGAGAATAAGAAAGCAAGAATTTTGTTATTTTTCTGTTAAAAGAACAAAGTTTTCTTGGATTATTATACAAGGGTTTTCATTACCTGTTGAATATTCTGCCTGGGAGAAAAAGAGTCACAGTCTTCTTAAAATAATTTCCTGTGTTTCATTTTGTCTTATCAGGGTCTTTGATTACTTAAGAAAACTTAATATTAAACTTAACATTAAAAAAAGACATAACTTTCTGTATTGGTCTTTTAAATTTTTGTCATTTAGTTAAATAGATACCTGAATAATGTTTTAGAGTGATCTGTGATCCTATTTAATCAAGAATTTTAAATATTTTGGTATTTTTGACAAGTTATCAAAACTAAATTATAAATATACTGCTTTGGAACTGAAACCAATTTTGATTTTCCTGAGGGACCTAGAAAATCTCAAAAGATTTGTTTTCTATCCTTAGAAAGCAAAGATGTTAAACTAGGCTTATTTGATATGTTAAATTAATGTGA
>NW_007063422.1:3469-5330 GCF_000164805.1 Carlito syrichta | reverse complement strand
TAAAACTTAGACAGAGAGAAATAATTCTGCTATGCACTTTCCATCAGGTGTATTGAGATTTACTTATAAGTTTTACTGCCATGTATGCACACTGGTCACTAATCACACGCCAATATTATGGGTATAACTGATATCCTATGTCAGAGGCGATCTTCCAGATGGGCCTTTACAGGCCTCAGCCATGTAGCTATAGATGTTGGCGCCCAACACATTCCCACCAGCAGTGTAGAAGCATTCCTTTCTCTCTGCATCCCCACCACGTTGTTGTTTGTTTTATTAATGATGGCCATTCTTACAGGTGTTAGGTGGTATCTCAGTGTAGTTTTGATTTGCATTTCTCTGATGATGAGTGACGCTGAGCACTTTTCCATGTGTCTGTTGACTTCCTGTATATCTTCTTTTGAGAAGTGTCTATTCATGTCTTTTGCCTACTTTTTAATGGGGCTGTTTGTTTTCCCCCCCTTTTAGTACATTTGAGTTTCTTGTAGATCCTAGATGTTAGGCCTTTGTCAGATATACAGTTGGCAAATATTTTTTCCCATGCTGTGGGCTGTCTCCCTGCTCTCTTGATGGTTACTTTTGCTTTGCAGAAGCTCATTAGTTTGATGTGGTTCCACTTGTCTATCATATCAGAAGGTGACACTTATTGTTTCTTTTTTTAAAAAAAATATGTTTTTATTTGCTGAGTTCTTTCCTAAGTCCCTTAGTATAACTAAGCAATGATAAATTGCCAATTATCTATTTTATTGCATCATATTATTATGTTTACACAAATATTTATGGTTTTGCATTTATTTTCACACGTTATTGTGATCTCAAGACCAGAAACCCTGCCTTTTTAATTGATTTCTAGAGTCTGATACATTGTCAGAAGCATAGCATGTTCTTGGGGAAAATGTATTTAGAACAAAGTCAGGCAGAAAAAAATGTGCATGCTTTCATAAATAAATGAATGCATGTGCAGGGGTCATAGACTGCTTCCACCCATAATTGAAAGCAGGCGAAATTAAATGCCATATCTGCACACATTGCTTGTTTTGTAATCAATGCTGAAATATTTGTTAAATCAACAAAAAGGACACGCATAGGGGTATATAAAGGCAGCTCTTCCTCTTATTTCCTGAGTACAGAAATTACATCATTTGCTTACAATAACCCATCAAGAGTACGTAGACACTTTTCAAATCAAATGTCATGTCAGAAAAAAATTTTTTTTTTAATGAGTAGGACAACTTCCATGCTTCCCAGAGCAATTTTTAAACACTATCTTATCAACTGTACCAAGGAAGACAGATTGAAAATGTTACACTTATGCCCCAGATGAGAGAGGTCAAGGGAGAAGTGTGTGCGAGCATGTGCATGTACAAATGTGTGTGTGTGTGTGTGTGTGTGTGTGTGTGTGTGTTGGGCAAAAATTAGCCCTCACTTTTTAGTGCCTCCTCAGTCTGTTTCTCTCAGTTCAACGCCAATCAATACAGCTAAGCACAGACAAGACAATTGTGGCATTACCTGGATCAATCATTTAAGTGTCTCTCCTACCAGGTTTTTACACACTATGTTCACTCTGTGTAACTGTGTAACTAGAAACTGGTCTACAGCAAAATTTGTCTCTATCTTCTAAATCTTGTGTCAGTCTCTCTCTTTCTCAGTCATGGTTTTCTACAGTACCTTCTTTCTCCAGATTGGAAAAAAAAAAACTAAAAAGTAAAGAGCATGCTCTGAGAGAGTTCACCGTTTGATGGAACGCAAGAATCTGTTCTGTTTCTGTTACCTGTGTAGACATAACAATTAACACCCAGTTTAAACTGCATAGGGGAAATACAAGAGGCAATATGGTCTATGCTGTTATGAGAAAGAAGTC
>NW_007063422.1:0-2043 GCF_000164805.1 Carlito syrichta | reverse complement strand
GTATTGTTATAAAAGGGA
Organism: Carlito syrichta; assembly: GCF_000164805.1. Taxonomy (NCBI): domain Eukaryota; kingdom Metazoa; phylum Chordata; class Mammalia; order Primates; family Tarsiidae; genus Carlito; species Carlito syrichta. Next base: position 2,025 of record NW_007063422.1, on the reverse strand, counting down.
AACAGAAGAGATTTGATACTTACACCGAGAAAAAAGGTGATGCATAGAAAGAGCAGAGATTTGGAGATACTGGCTTTGAAGACTGGAGTGATGAAATGACAAGCCATGGAATGGCAGCAGCCAGTAAAAATTGAAAGAGGAGAGAAAAGATCATCTCCTAGAGTCTCCAGAGAGAGCACAGCCTGATACCTTGATACTGGTTTCAGACTTCTGGTCTCCAAAACTATGAGAAAAGACATTTTATTGCTGAAAGTCCCCTAGTTTGTGGCATTGTGTTACAGCAGCCATAGGAAACAAATTCACTGTCTCTCAAATCACTCAATCAATTTCTTTTCCCTACCTCCTGCCTTTAGAATTGTATCTCCCATATAGCAATACATTAGAAATTCTTATTGAGTCCTCCCCCTCCAGGTGCAAGGTGTCATGCTAGATACTTGGAGGTTTTGTTGTAGTAAGCATTTTCTTTTCTTTTGAGTTGGAGTCTCACTCTGTCGCCCAGACTGGAGTGCAGCAGCCACTCCCGGCCACCGCAGCCTTGATCTGCTGGGCTCCAGCGATCCTTCTGCCTCAGCCTTCCAAGTAGCTGGAATTACAGGCGTGTGCTACCACACCCGGCTAATTTTTGGATTTGTTGTAGAGAAGAGGTCTCCCCAAGTTGCCCAGGCGGTTCTTGAACCTGCGGGCTCAGGCAATCTACTCACCTCATCCTCCCAAAGCACGGGATTACAGGCTGAGCCACCAAGTCCGGCTTGTAGGAAGCATTTTAAGTTTTGTCTTATGACTCTTTATTGTATCTGTATCTGAACTGGAGGCGACCCAACGCACAGGGCATCTGGACACTTTGCACAGGTAACAGGCCAGCTGAAAGCAAGAGCACCAGGGCTCCCCTCTGGTGCATGAGGGCAGAGATAGGGGTCCTCCAAGGCCCTTCAGGATGGGGGCAGGAGACCTAAAGGGCTGGTTCCATGGGAGTTGGTGCTGAATACTCTGGTCTGACAGGTGGGCCCAGGTACCTGCAGGTCTGGAGAGGACTGGGAGATGGGCCAAGTGGTGAGGCCCACGCTGTCCCCAAGACTCCCTCTCCTCTGCCCCTTCTGCACACAAGGCCAGCAGTGCCCTAAGGAAGTGTGCAGCAAGATATCAAAGCCTATCAGAAGGATGGAGGACAAGGGGCCGTGTCCTCACCCAGGCGGATGCCCGGCTCTCTGCTCAGGCCATGTCGAGGACACATGACTGTAGGCTGCACAAGGAAGGAGCAGGGTTTTATTCTGAATTCAAGAGGTAAACATAGAAAACCATCTTCCAGTGATCATCCCAAAACAGATCGATCATATCACTCATCTACTAAAGAAATTCCTTCGTTTCCCCACTTCTGGAAGGAGACATCCCCAGACAGGGGCTGGAAAGAACCACCTGGAAAGAGGTGTCATCCAGAGTCACAAGCACAACAGGGGTTGGGAGGTCACATGCACATCAGGATTCCAATGATGATTTCCCCCTCCCCACTTACATTTTAGAATAAAGGAGTACAAGTGCATGTTTGTTATGAGGACATATTATGTACTGGTGGGGATTGGGTCTCAGGTGGCCCACTGCTCAGATAGGGAACATCGTACCCAACAGGAAATTTCTGAACTCTCACCCCCCTTCCTGCCTCCCCACTTATTGGTGTCTCCCCAGTGTCTATAGCTAACATGCATATGCGCTAAACCACTGCAGAGAAAAACTCATATGACTGTCACCTCTAGGTGGTATGACTGTAGTTGTGCCCTATGTCCCTACTTATGAATTTTTGCATTTTCCAAGAATTCTGAAACAAGCAGAAATCCTTTTGTGATGAGAAGTAAACCTTAAGCCAGTTTTCCCTGTTCATGGAGAGGACGTGACACCTGCCCAATTCGCCATAGAACTGATGACTACATTCCTTTTTGAATAAAAATAGAAATTGACACTTCTTGATTTAAAGCTTGAAACTTACATTTGTTTTATCTGAATTTTTTTCCTCAGGAAACCGAACCCCAGGAG
>NW_007063421.1:0-706 GCF_000164805.1 Carlito syrichta | reverse complement strand
CCCTCCCCCTCCCCTCCGATTTACCAACTCTGAAAATCTTTTTTTTTTTATTAAGATGGTCGTTCAAGGTCCACTTATGAGTGAGTACATGTGATACTCAGTTTTTGCTTCTGTGAAAGGTCACCCAGGAGGATAGACACTAACCCCATCCAGGTTTCCGTGAACATCGTGATTTTGTTCTCCTTTTGACTGCATAGTATTGCATTGTTCCTACGTACCACATATTTTTTAATCCAGTCCTCTTTAGATGGGCAATATGGCTGGTTCCATGTTCTTGCTACTGCGAACCATGTGGCGATAAACATACATGTGCAAATATCTCCTTTATAGAGGGATTTCATTCTTCCTGATATATTCACAGTAGGAGGAGGGCAGGGTCGATTTTTAGATCGTCTAGGAATCACCAAATGTTTATCCACAGAGCTAGTACTGATTTACACTCCCGCGAGCAGTGTAGAAGTGTTCCCTGTTTGTCATTTCCTCGTCAGCATCTGTTGTTTGTGGAGTTATGGATGATAGCCATCCCGACCGAACTTAGGTGGCCTCTCAATGTAGTTTTCATTTGCATTTTTGGATGACTAATGAGGCTGAGCTTTTTGACATGTCTTTGGTGGCCGCGTGTGTGTCTGTTGTTGAGAAGGGTCTGTACATATCGTTTGCTCACTTTGAAATGAGGCTGTTTGTTTTTTCCTAGTCGGCACGTGGG
>NW_007063420.1:0-822 GCF_000164805.1 Carlito syrichta | reverse complement strand
CAAAGTGTGGGATTATAGGCTGAGCCACCGAGCCCGGCTAACATTACATTTGGCAATAAAGACCTCGGATAAGTGTGCACTTCATTTATAATGTTCTGCTGATGCGGAAACCAACAGATCAAACATTTTTATTCCATCTTGAAAATACCTTGGACAATTGTAATTTTAGCACTAAGTTTCATGTTTCCTAACTGGAAAAGTTAGTGCTCAGCGAATTTCAATGCCTCTCTCTATTGTCTCATAAGAAGCCAAGAAGGCTGGACTTCAATTCACATGAGGACATGTATTCACTTTGAGTGTCACCATGAAGTCACACTGGTAGTCATTTGCAATTATGTTGAATGATAGAAAGCAGAGACTGGCATCAGGAGACCCAGGTCACAGTCTCTCCTCTGTCTCTAGTCAATCCCTTAACTACTCTAGCTTCAGTTTCTTTATCTATACAATGATAAGTTGGTTTAGATCAAGAGTCAGAAGTCCAAATACCTACATGGGCAGGGCAGGTGACAGAAGCATAAAAGCTTACATCACGGCATATCACAGCATCACCACTTATTTGCTTCACAGTCGCAAAAACAACTGTGTTGAAATTTCACTCTCTTTTATATATCATTAAGCTTTTCATCAGGCATCTTTTCACATACCAGTCATTCAGTCATGGTTCTTTTTATGGTTTGTTTTCCTAATGGAGGATTATGCTGTATTCTTTTGCTACAGATGCACTTTGTCGGTATATTCAACCCAGAAATCCTCTTTATGTTCTGAAAAAGTAAGTCTGACTCACATTTTTCTGTTTTTTATTTCTCAAAAGTACATGGGAAT
>NW_007063419.1:0-720 GCF_000164805.1 Carlito syrichta | reverse complement strand
TATTATGGTTTGGGGGGGTACAGTTAAGGGTTAGGTGTACAATGACGTTTCATCAGGCACCCTGTAGATAAGTGTTTTCCCATCCCCCGACAGATATTTGCTACTGTTAATCCCATCCCCCTCCCCCCCCACAGTTTCCCAGTACCATCAGTCATTTTTTTATAGTATTGCATTGGATGTTCAAGGTCCATTATATGAGTGAGAGCATGTGATATTCGGATTTTTGTTTTTGTGAGAGGTCACTCAGTATTATAGACTCTAGTTCCATCCAGGTTGAGGCGAAATTCATGATTTTGTTCCTTTTTATGGCTGCGTAGTAGTCCATCATGTATATGTACCACATTTTTTTAATCCAGTCCTCTTTTGATGGGCAGCATGGTTGTTTCCAGGTTCTTGCTATTGTGAATAATGCTGCCATAAACATACGTGTGCAGGTATCTTTTTTATAGAGTGATTTGTGTTCTTCAGGGTATATTCCCAGTAGGGGGATTGCAGGGTCATATGGAAGGTCAATTTTTAGAGCTTTTAGGAATCGCCACACTGCTTTCCACAGAGGTTGCACTAGTTTACAATCCCACCAACAGTGTAGAAGTGTTCCCTTTTCACCACACCCTCTCCAGCAGCTGTTATTTTTTGAGTTGTTGATAATTGCCATTCTGACTGGAGTTAGGTGGTATCTCAGTGTGGTTTTGATTTGCATCTCCCTGATGATTAGTGAGG
>NW_007063418.1:0-326 GCF_000164805.1 Carlito syrichta | reverse complement strand
ATAAAACCTAAAATGTAATTAAATACATCAACAGATTCAAAACAAAAACCACATGATTATTTCATTAGATGCAGAGAAAGCTTTTGATAAAATCCAGCACCCCTTCTTGATAAAAACCCTTGAACATCTAGGCATACGGGGAAACTAACTCAAAATAGTAAAAGCCATCTATGAGAAACCCACAGCCAGCATACTCCTAAATGGACAAAAATTAGAACCATTTCCCCTGAAAAATGGAACAAGACAAGGATGCCCACTCTCACCCCTCCTGTTCAACAGTAGTATTGGAAGTCCTGGCTCGAGCAGTCAGAGAAGAGAAGGCAATC
>NW_007063417.1:0-904 GCF_000164805.1 Carlito syrichta | reverse complement strand
CCACCCAGAGTGCTGGAATTACAGGCATGAGGCTCCGCACCTCTTGTGAGAAGTTGCAAACTACCAAACTAACCTTATATTTGAGAACATCTTTCAGGCTCCCCTGGGAGATATCCTCCAAGTCTATGTGCCAATCCTTGGTATATCCTGTCCCAGGATGTGACATTATCCACAGCCCAGCTCCCTGGCCCTTAACACTCCCCAGAGCATGGAGAATGATACCCCAACACCAGGCTGAAAGGCTGTGCTCATGTCTCCATAGCCTGGTGAAGCCCTACAGCATGATGACCCAGCTCCGAGATCTCCCCTCTAATAATATCTCAGTCCTGTCAGGTGTGGTGGCTCAAGTCTATAATTGCAGCACTTTGGAAGCCCAAAGCAAGAGAATTGCCTAAGCCCAGGAGTTTGAGACCACCTGGGGCAACTTGGCGAGACCTCCTCTTTACAATAAATCAAAAAATTAGCCAGGCGTAGCAGTGCACACCTATGGTTCTGGCTACTTGGAAGGCTGAGGCAGAAGGATCGCCTAAGCCCAACAAGTTGAGGTTGCAGTGGCCGTGAGCATGCCCTTGCCCTCCTGCCTGGGTGACAAAGGGAGACTCCAACTAAAAAAAAAAAAAATCTCAGCCCCCTCTGGGCTTCCAAGTCCTAGAGACATGGATGCAGGAGACTGCCTTGGGGGCTTGGAAATAGCTCACCTGCAAATGCCCCCAAAGTGAAATGGGGGCTCAGCCAGGGTTGAGAACTGCTGATCTCTTTTACATGATCATCTGACTCTATCTTAGGAGCACAGACATGTCTCATTCCAGTACCCACCCCTTTGGAGGGCCTCACTCCCTGGCTGACCTCACAGTCAATGCCACCCAAATCTCAGGATAGCCCAAACCACATTCTCAGAACACCG
>NW_007063416.1:0-696 GCF_000164805.1 Carlito syrichta | reverse complement strand
CTTGCAATGTATTCCACTGTAGAATTGCAGGGAAACCCACACCACTCAGTGCCTATTTTCATTTCATGGCATGATACTGTTCTGATACATACAAAGAACAACATGCTAAAGGATCTATTATTCTGTTATGCCTGTAATAAGTAAAAATAGAATATATACTATTATGTATATTAATAAGTAAAAATATAAAATATCAACAGTAGTAACTTATTTTCAACAATATATACTTGCACTCTTTAACAACTATGATATATATAGTATCACAGAATATTCATCAGAATAAAATTTTGTTTGATAGCAAAATGAAAAAAATATGCCCAGGGTCATAAAACCAGAGCACAGAGATGAGATAAATGGTTTTCAAAGGCCTAGAACTGTTTCAAACAGGGTAGTTATTACCTGAATTTACAGATAAAATGGCATGAAATTCAGGGGTGAATTCTAATTTCTCATGGAATTTTTGGTAATTATATTTGTACTTCAGTAAGTTTCTAATCTTTTGAAATACTTGGCATTCCTTTCTTACATGGAAAGAAAACAAAGTGAAGGACACCTTATACAATGTTCTAAAATGTAAAGAAAATAATCAATAACTGATTAAATGATGAGCCATAAAACCTGTTTTAAAAATTAAAACTTTTCTTTAATGAAAAACAAAGGAATCCTCCTACCAAGGATATCTGCAGGAGCTCTATT
>NW_007063415.1:0-726 GCF_000164805.1 Carlito syrichta | reverse complement strand
TTCTTTGAAACTGGTAAAGGCAAGGAAATAACACTTGCAAACAATGGAGGCTCCAACACTGAAACTCATTGTGAAGTGGAGTTTTGGGGGTTTCAGGTTTTAATTTGAGCTGTACAAGCAGGTGCAGTGATGGAGGAAGAACTTCTGTGATTATACTGTTGCCACTCCTGGCAAATGAAATTCACCATTAATCCAGCTTTATGTGTTTGATCATAGAGACTCTGTCAGTGCTGACCTGTTTACTGGCATTCACTCCCTAGGTACTTCTCTTACCTTGGGACTTGGGATCCTGAGAGGGAGAAAAGAAAACAAGCAAAGGCAAGTTCAGTGTCAGATCTGAAAAACAAAAATCCAGCAAAAGAAATTCCAGCCGTGAAACAATGTGGCCAGGAACATTCTAGGAGCAAGTAGGGGTAGAAAATGCCTCTTTCTAAAGCAAAAGCCTCTTATTTCATCCCTGGTGGTGACCTGGCCCTCAGAGCAGTGTCCCTGCCCACCCCCCAGCCCAGCCTCTGCAGTGGACCCTGAAGGTTGCTCCAGTTTTTTTAACAGCTCTCCTGTCATGAGTAGGAAAACACATAGATGCTTCCACTTATCTTTGTTTCATTTTTTATCTTGGGCAAAGTTTGGAGACAGCAGCATCAGGAGAAAAATTTCATCATAGCAATAGAGTCAGGGTATTCATTTATTTTGGCCCATCGGTGTTCAGGCACATCACACAGATGC
>NW_007063414.1:0-1258 GCF_000164805.1 Carlito syrichta | reverse complement strand
CTGTCCATGCAGTGGAGGTATGGGTTTGCTCCCTGGAAGCAAAATGAGGCAAGAAAAAGGAAAATAATAGAAGAGGGAAGGAGAGGGGCAAGAGGAAGGTGGAGAGAGAGAAGAGTAAGAGGGAAAACAGACAGACATACCACATAACAAATGAAAAGAGACACAAAGACAGAAAAGAGTAAAAGAAAAAAACTAAAACATACAGATAATCATACAAACACACAGTTCAACAGTTACCTCCCTATTGATGTACTTTTCCCATACACAAATGGGAAGTCTACAGAATAGGGAAAAAAATCAGTAAAATAACAGAAACAAAGCAAGTTCAAAAACGTTATCAAAAGCAGAAAGAGAAAAAACTAAGACAAACAAAAATGAGCAAAACAAACAGACAAAAAATAAAAACAAGGAACCAATGTCGCTCTGTGGTCTTTTCTGTAAGTTCAGTGTCCTTTCAGCTCTGATCTCTAGGTCTCAGTGCAGGCTGATGTGCTCACAGCTTGGGCCAAATGGCCCAGGCCTACTGTGGGAGGAGAGTGGATCAGATCTGGACTCAACTGACTTGCTGCCTGTGAAGTCTACCACTCAGATCTGACCTCTGTGTGTTATGTTCTAGCCTCACAATGAAGAAGAAATCTAGACAGAAATGAATAGTTTTTAAGCCAGTACAGCTAATTTTTATTCCTATTCTGTGAAGAGATTATAGGCACAGTCTTTCTTTTTCTAAATAATTCAATCTTTTAGAAATAGGAAAGTTATAGAAACATAGAAAATTGAGAATAACAAAGTTGACTCAGTATTTGATCAAATTTCCTAAGATTTGTGTTCTCTTAAGCTGAATAATCTTTTTTTTATTTAATATCAGTTCTGAAAGACCTCTCTCTAGAGATTGGTTTTATTAACAATTTTTAATGTTCTTTGCTGTTTCTAAGCTTGAATTATGTCATAGACATCTGTATATCTTACTTAAAGAAAAGTATCTAACTCTATGGCTTATTTGATGTGTACAAATCGTATTTTTGTTTTAATACTTTAGATATGTACATCATGATTCTGGTTTAATTACCGACATGTTGCAAATACTCTTTCAGTTTATGGAAATGTCAAGCGGTTAGGTATTGACAGGTAAGAAACTTTAATAAAGCTTAACTTTGAACTCAGTGAAGATCACCCTTAGATAATTGGTATTATAATTGTGTTTTTGTTGTTGCTTTTGAAAAGATAAAGAAATTTGAAGTTATTTTGTTGCTGTCAGAAT
>NW_007063413.1:0-806 GCF_000164805.1 Carlito syrichta | reverse complement strand
TTTCCTGGGCCCAGTCCAGTTTTCATAATCTCCCAAGTTTAACTTTGATCTGAAGGGAGCAAACACAAACTGTTTGAAGGCATTTAGAGGCAGTGATTTATTTGCAATCAACATTCTTCTTATCATCAGTTGTAAAACACAGCAAGTCAAATTATCCCATCAAGTTTTTTTGGTAAATAACATTTTTTTCTTTCTAACAACCTCATTAGACCTCGTTACTACCATAATTTCTCCAGACAGAAATTCACAATTTTATCTGCACATGCAGAGTTCCCAAATAGCACACATCTGTATTCAAAATGACTGTAAAGAGTGACCACCCTCCATGTAGAAACTGGTCAGTGTGCTAGATCAGCAAAGGAAATTCAGACTCTGAGAAAGTTGTGAATGAGTAGATTTCTTTGACTACTTAGCTTGGTGGAGAAGGTCACAGATAAAAGTTTTCTGTGACTAGATTTTATTTTTGCCTAATCACTGCAAAATGTACTTTGCGCTTTTCTAATCATTTTGGTTGTACTGGAGAAGAAGACGTTTCAGCGTGGACTCTACTGGGAATTCTTTCTGAAGGGACACCTTGTAAATCTCTCATTCTGGCAGCCAGGACAAAATGTGACTGATCTTTTTCCATAGTGTGAGATCTGAAAGGTGGCAGGACCTCTCTCAGAGAAGTAGGCTTTCCTTCAAAACTACAAGAAAAGTTAAAACAAAACCCATCAGGCTCTCTCTGTCTCTCTGCTCCTGCATGGTTGGTGGGGATTGATTCCTGCACCTCCTTTGGGGAGTGAGGTTTCTTGGGGGCACCAGGG
>NW_007063412.1:0-779 GCF_000164805.1 Carlito syrichta | reverse complement strand
CAGCTACTTCCTGAAGCTTGAGTCGGTTCCTTCTCCTTTAGACATTTACATTTTAAAAGGATTAAATGTTTCTCTGCCTGGTCCTTCACACGGTCTTCAGGGTGAGGATCATGGGAGGCACAGAAAATGCTGCTCTTACTCTGAGTCTGTCCGCTTGTCGAAGAAACAAACATTCAGCCAGAAAACACATTAGAAAATGTTGTAGAACAGCTTTTGTGATGACTTTGTATCTGTGACAGTAAAGGAATTCGAAGCACTTGGTATGGGCTGTAGTCATCAAGAAAGCCTTCATGAGAAAAGTGATTTATCTGTGGATTCTGGAGGGTAGGATTGAAAAATAAACTCACAGTACTGGAAAATGGGGTTTTCATGGTGGCTGTTCTAATGAACATTAACCGATTGAATATCGGAAGGGACTAACTCACGAGGGAAAAGGTGAGCCATGGGGAGAGAGAGGTTCAAAAGTTGGGGGCACTGTGGAACTTCCTGGTAGAAAGATTAGTCTCACAGACAGGAGAAAGAATTCTGAAAGAACCGGAGGCCTTTGTGGTATCCCGTATTGCTGTTCATTAAGATTTCAGCATCCTCCCCTCATGTCCCACCACCACTCCTTCCCTCTGGAAGTCAGACATGCTCAGGTGACTTGTTCTGGCCAGTGACCGACATCGCTTTCCGGTGGAGACTAAGACCACTGTTAGTTTTGCCACGCTCGTTCCCTCCCTGCCCACCAAGGAACCTGCAATTCTCCAGTGGCTACTAGGGCAACCTGGGTTCCTAAG
>NW_007063411.1:0-746 GCF_000164805.1 Carlito syrichta | reverse complement strand
TACAAGCTCGTGCTACACACCCTGCTGATTTTTTTATTTATTGTAGAGATTTGGTCTCGCTTGCCCGGGCGGGTCTCGAACCTGCGGGCTCAGGTAATCCCCTCACCTCAGCCTTCCAAGGTGCTGGATTACAGGCTGAGCCACCGAGCCTGGCTGAACCACATTTTTTTAAACCAATCCTCTTTTGATGGGCAGTACAGTTGGATTCGTGTTCTTGCTATTGTGAACAATGCTCCAAATAAACATATGTGCTTAGGTATCTTTTTGTTATAGAGTGATCTAAGTTATTCCAGGTATTTTCCCAGGTCTGGGATTTCAGGATCATATACAAGGTTGATTTTTAGAACTTTTAGAAATTACCACACTGATTTCCACAGAGGTTGTACTCGTTTACACTCCCACCAACGGTGTAGAAGTGTTCCCTTTTTGCCACATCCTATCCAGCATCTGTTATTTTTTGTACTATGGATGATTGCTATTCTGACTGGAGTTAGGTGTTATCTTAATGTAGTTTTAATTTGCGTCTCCTTGATGACCAATGAGATGGAACATTTTTTCTTGTGTCTGTTGGAGTTTGATTTTAAAATTATTTTTTAAATTATTTTTAAATTATTTTAAAATTAATTTTTAAATTATTAAAACATTTATTATAATACATATTTTTTACTTTAAAATTGTGGGGTACAGATAAGGGTTAGGTATACAAATTTGCATTGCATAGGTACCCTTGTTGATAAGGTTTGCCC
>NW_007063410.1:0-1263 GCF_000164805.1 Carlito syrichta | reverse complement strand
TACATCATAGGGCAGTATAGAAATGTAGTAGGTTATAAGAATTATAAAAATAAATAGTATAAAATTAAGGTAAAAAAATTAAGTCATTTAAGTAAACTTATAGATTATAGTATAGTGTTAAGTTGATAATATTAATCGTTAAAAATATTAAAAGTTAGTAAAATTGGATTGAACTTAGAGTTAACTTGGAAAGTTTTTTAATCAGGGTTTAGAACATAGAGTATAATATTAATGATTTATTGAACGTTGTGGAAAACATTTTGAACAATCTGTATTGAAATTGTGCACCTGTGATTCATACATCATGGAATTGTAATTGTTCACTGGGAACTTGAAAGTCTTGTGATGGTACATGATTTGTAAAGTGCGTTACACATCAATGAACTTTACGCCCCCAGCAAGTAATTGTCACACTGCTGGAGTTTATAGAAAATGGTATATAAGTTGGAAAAAGTTTGAATAAAATTGGTTTCAGTCTTGGCCAGACTGTTCCCAGAAGAGCTGCCTCTGTGTGGTTTCTTCTCTCCGTTCTGATTCACCGGTGCAGTCCTAACTCCCCCTCGTTCAGTGCTGGTCACCGACACAACTCCATTCTTAACTGTCTACCCACCTGGCCTACAGCAGAAACAATACCCATTAATCAATATTTTTATTTATTTTTTTGAGTTGAAGTCTCACTCCGTTGCTCAGATTGGAGTGCAGTGGCATGCCCACAGCCACCCATGTCCATCTGATGGGCTTTGGTGAGCCTTCTGCCTCAACCTTCCAAGTTGCTGGAACTAAAGATGCATGTTACCATGCCCAGGTAATTTTTTATTTATTGTAGAGATGTGGTTTTGCCAAGTTGCCTGGGCGAATCTCGAACCCACAGGCTCAGGCAATTCACTCACTTCAGCCTCCCAAAGTGCTGGGATGACAGGCTGAGCCACCAAACCCGGCCTCAGCTTTTCTAAGGTAAGAAAGTTGCCAAGCACCGTGACTTTCAGAGGCAAAGGTGTCTTTGGTATCTGGACACTTGCCAGAAGATCTCCAAATTAAAGGAAGATGGGTTCATCTCAGGTAGAAAGAACCCCAGGGAACATGCAAGCTAAGGCACCTCTGCAGTAAAAGATAGGTTGGCCCCATCTCTTTATTTTTTTATTTTTATTTATCTTTTTTTTTGAGTTGGAGTCTCACTCTGTCACCCAGACTGAAGTGCAGTGGCTGCTCCCAGCCGCAGCCTCGACCTGCTGGGTTCCGGCGATCCTTCTGCCTCAGCCTCCG
>NW_007063409.1:0-1972 GCF_000164805.1 Carlito syrichta | reverse complement strand
CAGTTGGTTTATCTGATACGGATGCAGTAAATAAACGTTTCGATTAAGCAACTCTCAAGGTCAGGGTCACTCTTTCTACAGGGAACGTGGAGTCTGCTCTTTGGAGTTGATTTCTCGCTCTCTGTCATGCCACTTTGCTTCCTCTCAGAATCCGTATCCTCTCAGGATCCCTTTTCAATTCTCAGTATGTGACCTCTGTGTGTGAAATGACATTTAGAGATCATAGAGATGGAAAATTGATCAACCCTCGGTCCACGTGTGACTTCCAAGCCTTGGATGCTCCATTTTCCCAAGCGCTGTTAGCAGTTGGTTTGTTAACGGACAGCATCTGAGTGACCACTTGAGGGATTTTGGTGAAACATGGGAAAAGTACTACTTCTAAAAGGAGTGAGCGCTCCCATCTGATGCCAGTTATGACCAGTATCAGATGTGACCGTCTGCATGGATATCCAGTTCCAGGTCCATGTGGTTCTTGTGGTCTGACAATTAAGTTCGCAGCCAGGCCACCGTGCACTTACTTTGACAGCCCTTGTACAAACAACCTGGCAAGGTTTCATAACCTTGGTGTATCAGTGTCTCACAGTCGTGTTGGTGTCGGCCCATGGCTGTGTCTTGCTGAGTGAGGGGCGTTCATTATTGTCGCACACTTTGGTGTGCCACCGTGAAATTGTCAGAGCTCGAATGAGAGTGACAAACAAACATTTAGTTTCTTGTTAAACTTGGCAGGAGTGGAAGTGAAATCAGCGCCATGTTAGTCCAATTTCATGGGGATAATGCCATGAAAAAGTGGCAGTGTACACATGGATTAAAATCTTTTCTCAAGGGACAGAAAGCATCACTGATGAAGAGAGGGGAGGATGGCCAGCAACAAGCTGAACTTGTGAAAATATCACAGAAGTGGGTTGAACTGTGTGTCAAAATCGCCGGCTGACTGTGAGAAGCATAGCAGACCAAATAAACATCAATAGAGAAAGAGTCAGGAAGATCTTGGCATGAGAAAGGTGTGTGCAAATATGGTCTTGAAGGAGCTCTTGCATCACGACAGTGCACCAGCCTGCGCAACACAATGAGGGAGTTTTTAGCCAGTAAACAAATAACTGTATCGAAACACCCTCCCTACTCAGCTGACCTTGTCCCCAGTGACTTTTTTATTTACCCAAAGATAGAGGAAATATGAAAGAAAGATATTTTGATGGCATTCAGGACATCAAGGGGAATACGATGACAACTCTGATGACTATTCCAGAAAGAGTTCCAAAATTGTTCTGCTGGGTGTACTAGGCACTGGCATCAGTGTATAGCTTCCCAAAGGGAGCACTTCAAAGGTGACCATAGTGATATTCAGCCATGAGGTATGAACTGCTTTTTCTAGGATGAGTTTACAAGCTTAATTGTCAGGCCATCCCCTAAAGGAAAACATATCATCCCAATGTCCCCTTCACCATCATCTGCTACTTTCTGGATAAAATACCTTACCTATAAAGAAATAGTGACAACAGTAATGCCTCCTTCAAAGAGAGGAAGCTGTCAGATGTATTCAACTAGATGTCAATGCTCCCAGCCCTCCCTATCCTGCACACCCTGCCCCAATGGAGGACCAGGACTGGACAATTGACACTTGACCTTGACACTTGACCGATGATCCTCACTCCTGGGAACTCGGAATTAGAATGAATGAATGCCAAGTTTGTTAGCTTTGTGAAGTCAAGCTAGAAAGCCAGTGTGGAGAGGTTGCCATTTTAAAGCAGCCAAGTGGGCAAACCCTTCGGGTCCCCTCCCACTGTAGGAGCTCTTCTATCCTCTCAATGAATCCTGTTTTCACACTAAAAATAAAATAAAATAAAAAGGAGCCAAGTGCAAGGTGATGAATGACTTGAGAAGCAGTTGGCAAAGAGGGGAGATTGAAGCTGGCTTGTGTTACAGAGGAGATACCAATAGGTCCTCAGGAGATATGGAGGGAGGTATGAGAAAA
>NW_007063408.1:0-847 GCF_000164805.1 Carlito syrichta | reverse complement strand
GGAGTCTCACTCTGTCGCTCAGGTTGGAGGGCATTGGAGCACACTCCCGGCCACCGCAGCCTCGACCCTGTTGGGCTCTGGCGATCCTTCCACCTCAGTCTTCTTAGTTGCTGAAACTACAGGTGCGCGCTACCACATCCGGCTAATTTTTTGATTTATTGTAGAGATGAGGTCTCGCCAAGTTGCCCAGGCGGGTCTCGATCCGGCAGGCAAAAAACTTTAAAAAAAAAACCAATATGTTACTAAAACGTGGTGGAAATCAGTGACAATAAATTATTAAGTACATATGGGTAGCCACAATATAAATTATGCAAATGATGCTGGATTGTTTTTAAAACACAGACATAAGATCAAAAGGCAAGTGGTCAAATATGTGAGAGTTTAAAGCAGAACATACACAGAATACAGTAATTGTCATTTTTGACATAAAAGACGATTATAGTTAAGCTTTACATATGCAAGTCAAAATGACATTAGCACATATTTAAAAGAGCAGATACCTAACAGGAAAAACATATATATCTGTATACTTAGAGGTAGCATATATACATCTTAGTTTCAATCTATTGTTTTTGTTTTTCTCTTTTAAATTCTGAGAACCTAAATTTTCAGATTACTTTTACAGTCTGTTTATACAGAAATGCTAAAGATGTAATACAGAAACAAATTGCACTTAGCCACTATGTAATTACCTATCAGCCCAAAAGAAAATACTGTTTAATGAATATAATAAAAATGAATGACTGTTGTTATCAGTGTTTTAATACAATACTATTAAAAAGAATAAAATAAAATGTATTAAATCTATAATACTATATATATATAAATATAAAATTAAATCCTATAT
>NW_007063407.1:0-1010 GCF_000164805.1 Carlito syrichta | reverse complement strand
TCATGACTTTCTTTGTCTCTTAACTCAAAAGTCTGTTTTATGTGATAAAAACACAGCTAATACTCCTCTTTTTTCCCCCATTGCATGGAATATGTTTTTCTGTTTGTTCACTTCCTGTTTATATGTGTCATTAGAGATGAAGTGAATTTCCTGTAGGCAGCATATATTTGGGTCTTGGTTTTTAATCCTATTAGTCATTTTGACTTTTAATTGGAAAATTTAGTCTATTTACATTCAGAGTTTTTATTGACAGAGAAGGATTTATTATTGCCATTTCTATATGAGGCTTCTGGCTGTTTGTAACCCCTTCCTCTCTCCTATCCTCTCTCGTTCTATTCTGTTATGGTTAAGTGATTTTCTCTAGTAGTCTGTTTACTTTGTGTTTTTCATTTTGAATGTATCTACTCTAGATTTTTTGCTGTCTTGTTGCCTTTAGGCTTACAAAAAACATCCCGTAGTTTCTAACAAGTTCTCAAAAACTGTTACCAACTTAACTTGGGTTGAAAAAAAGATAAAAGAAAAAACAAAGAGAAACCTGTACTGTTTCCAAGATCTTCTCTTTGTCTTTGGACTTTGAAAGTATGATTATAATATGTCTTGGGGTCTTATTTGAGTTGAATGTGATTGGTGGCCTTTGACCATTCTGTACATGGATATTTATTTCTTTTTCCAGGTTTGGAAAGTTTTTTTAAAAAATACTATTTCTTCCTTTTTGGTGTTCTTAGTTCTCTTTTTAACTCTGATAACCTGAATATTTGTGTTTTTGATATAGTTTCATATATCCTCTAGACTTTCTTAACTCTTTTGCATCCTTCTTTTTTTTTTTTGTCTTTTCTGAGTATTTTCAAGTAGGCTGTCTTCATGCTCAGTGATTTTTTTTCCTTATATTTGATTAATTCTACTTTTGATGCTCTCGATTTCATTTTTCAGCTCTTTCATTGTATTTTTCAACCCCAGGGTATGTTTGATTTTTAAAAAGTTATTTTGGTGTCTTTATTAAATTTATCTGA
>NW_007063406.1:0-808 GCF_000164805.1 Carlito syrichta | reverse complement strand
CCATCAAGAGAGCAGGGAGACAGCCTACAGACTGGGAAAAAGTCTTTGCCAACTCTAGGTCTGACAAAGGCTTAACATCCTTGGATCTACAAGGAACTGAAGCGTACTGAAAAGAAGAAAACAAACAACCCCATTATAAAATGGGCAAAAGACATGAACAGACACTTCACAAAAGAAGACATTCGAGCAGCCAACAAACACATGAAGAAATGCTCAACCTCACTAATCATCAGGGAGATGCAAATCAAAACCACACTGAGATACCACCTAACTCCAGTCAGAATGGCAATTATCAACAACTCAAAAAATAACAGCTGCTGGAGAGGGTGTGGTGAAAAGGGAACACTTCTACACTGTTGGTGGGAGTGTAAACTAGTGCAACCTCTGTGGAAAGCAGTGTGGCGATTCCTAAAAGCTCTAAAAACTGACCTTCCATATGATCCTGCAATCCCCCTACTGGGAATATACCCTGAAGAACACAAATCACTCTATAAAAAAGATACCTGCACACGTATGTTTATCGCAGCATTGTTCACAATAGCAAGAACCTGGAAACAACCATGCTGCCCATCAAAAGAGGACTGGATTAAAAAAATGTGGTACATATACACGATGGAATACTACGCAGCCATAAAAAAGAACAAAATCATGAATTTCGCTGCAACCTGGATGGAACTAGAGTCTATAATACTGAGTGACCTCTCACAAAAACAAAAATCCGAATATCACATGTTCTCACTCATATAATGGACCTTGAACATCCAATGCAATACTATGAGAAAATGACGGATGGTACTGGAACCTACGG
>NW_007063405.1:0-1374 GCF_000164805.1 Carlito syrichta | reverse complement strand
TCATTGCTTTACACTTACACTTCAAGCAGCAAACCACTTACTCCAAGATTCGTAAGGGAGATATATGCTTAAAAGAGGACAAGTTAGAGCTCTTTGTGCAACAGAGAATTTGGTCCCTAATCTCTAAACACAAATTAAGACAGAATTAAATAGGAAAGTTAGTGAATAAAACTGAGACATATTTAGGTTGCGGATATAGATAGCCTCAAGCTTAAGTCAACCCTAAGACTGCTCATTTATTCCTAGGTTCCAAATCTGAGTTTTGAGAACTTTGTGATTCAAGTAGATCTGATCTATCCCATAAATAAAATCTGAAAGAGACAGAAGAGCAAGAAAAAAGAATCATCCAATGCAACTAATATTTTCCAGTTCTTATTAAACTGAAGCAAAAATCTCTGAGCCAAGATCTCTTAAGGGAAAGAAAAGACAGAGAAAGAGAAGGATTGGTCACTTGGGTGTAATCTTATTATAATAGGAGTTTCTAAATTTTAAGTGCACTCTAATGAAGCCTATAAACCTTTTCTTAGAATTGTCTTTTTAAGTGCACAAAATAAAACATATAGGCTTGAAAGAGAAAGCAGTTATATTTAAAGGCAGTTGCTGTAGTATACAAAAACTATAATTGAAAAAAGCACATTTTTGATGTAAGAATATATGTGCATCTTAATTAATTAATGCATTATATTAGAAGTACTAGCAGCAGTTCTAGTAACTACTGAATTATCAGAGGCTACAAGCATAGAGAATATTGTGAGGCATCAGTGACAATTATAATGTAATATAAAAAGTCTGCAAATTCTGTTGGTGACAAAAGTCCCAGTTACTTCTAATATTACTGTGCTTTGTTGCCTACATTTGTAATTAAATGCTAAAGTCAGTTAGAAAAAGTAATCAGAGTCTTGAAAAATGATAGACATATTTTTTCATCCAAATTCATAAAACAAGGAAATAAGTTCCAAGATTATAAGGAAGAAGAGAAGATGGATCATATTCTTCTCCCATTTTCTAGTATAAATGACTTGTTTTCACCCCCCTGGACTTCAAAAAAATAGAGTATAAAGAAATAGAGAAACACATCTACACTAATGTTCAACAGCCAGGTAGTAACCCCAACACTTGAGAAGGAGGTGAATCGAAGTTGTAGCTTCCTCTTCCTTTGGGTTGAAGCACTCTGTTCTTGATCCTCAGGGGAAATAAAGAGAAGAAAATAAAAGCCATGCACTCCTTATAGAGGACAATAAGTGGAGGGTCACTTAAAAAACATTCCTCTCTGTCAAGGGAAGAGTTTAACAGGCTTCAAAAAAGATCCTCCTGCTATTTCTTCTAAGTTTTGTGCCTTCCTGGGATGAGGATGTTAGTACATTTCCTAAGACC
>NW_007063404.1:0-1070 GCF_000164805.1 Carlito syrichta | reverse complement strand
TAAATTTCATGTCAGCTAATTTTGTAGACGTCAAAATCTGTGTCTAAGTTCACTTTTACATGTGGAGGTCCAATTTTTCCAGCACCCATTTGTTTACGAGCCAGTTTCTAAACTCTCTATTCTGTTTTGTTGATTAATGCATTCTTTCACCAGTAGATTTTTCTGACTAAAAATAACTCCTAAAATCAGGTATTGGGACTCATTCTGCTTTTTTTCTTCTTTGATATTGTGTGTGCCTTTTCAAATGTTGTGGAATACAAGTAAGTATTTACTACACAAGTAGGCTGAATGCAAGTGAAGTTTGAATCTTCAACTGGCCCTCACTCCCCCTGGTATGGGATCAGGCACTCTGTGTTCTTATGGACACCCCTCCATGCCTTCTTTGCCCAGGGATGCCCAGGGACTGCTGATTCCTCCCTTTTGCTAATTTGATTGATGTTCAGGACCCCCTGATGAGTAAAAAACATGAAGTATTTGGTTTTTTGTTTCTGTGATAGATCACTAAGTATGATGGGCTTCAACTCCATCCAATTTCCTGTGAAGTCCATGATTTTGTTCTTCTTTATGGCTATGTTATATTCCATCATGTATCACATTTTCTTTATCCAGTCCATTTTTGAAAGGCAGTGGTGTTGGTTCCATGTTTCTGCTATTTTGAATAGTATGACAATAAACAGGCATGTTCAGGGGTCTTTTTTGTAGAAAAATTTATGTTCCTCTGGGACATATTTATATTCCCAGGAGATGGATTACTGGGTTGTATGGAAGGTCAATTTTTAGTTCGTTTAGGAATCACCACATTGCTTTCCATAGAGGGTGAACTAGGTTGCACCCCCACCATCAGTGTGTAAATGTTCCCTTTTGTCTACACCTGTAACAACATCTGTCATTTTTTGATTTATTAATGATGACCATTCTTACTGGAGTTAGGTGGTATCTCATCATAGTTTTGATTTGCATTTCTCTAAATATTAGTGAACCACATAAGTTTTAGAATCCGTTTTGCAATATTGACAAAAAGCTTGCTGAGATTTTGACTGGCGTTGCATTAAATCTATAGATCAAGTTGA
>NW_007063403.1:2927-4855 GCF_000164805.1 Carlito syrichta | reverse complement strand
TTATTTCAGTGGGAGAATGAAGTATTGAAACAGTGGTTCTTAGATGCGGTTGTTTGCCAAGGCTGACATTTCAAGAGAAATTGGCTAAACCTGTTTTCAACTAAGTAATGATGATGGAGGTTGCAGCATCTTCTGAAATGTGAGTGATAAAATTGGACATGGCCTCTTAGCAGCATAAGAAAACTTGAATGCAGTTTACCACCATCCTTGAAGGACTTCGAAACTGTGGCTTTTAACTGATTTATTGGGTCTTTTTGCTCTACCCAGCCTCTCTTTTCAAAAGTTCAGAGGAAGAAATGATGTGTTGCTAAAGTAGATCACACACACACACACACACTCACACACGCATAGATTTATATAAAATCTTATTTCTAATTATAGACTACTTTACGAACAGTCTGTAATTTGCTATGAAAGTCTGTGATAATAGGTGACTAATTCACAAGACCATATGCTTTAACTTATATTTGTGAAAATGTCGACACAGTATAAGAAAGTGAAGGTAAGGTCAGTTTCCAGAAGCATCCATCATGTCAAGCCCCAGCGCACCCAGGGTCTGCTTCTGAATCATCTTCTCTAAGTCCAGAGGGGAACCTTGGTCCTCAAGGCTTTCCTGTCATTTAAGTTACATCACCAGCCTCTTAGTCTGAGACTTGCACCCTGGTTCTTCAACTAGCTTTCACCACCAGATTTTCTTTCCCAAGAGACATAATAATAGCATTGCAGAAAGTGGTTTTGTGTATCAGATAGACTGGAATTAGAATCTACTACTTAGTAGCTGTGCTTGAGAAAATAATTTTCCTTCAAAAATTTCAATTTTCTTTGTAAAGTGGGCATGACCATGGCTAATATATTGGGATTCTGTGAGCTAATGTATATAGAGTACCATGTGTGTTGCCAAAACATAATAGAAATGTCATAAATTGTTTATGTTATTTTCTCTTTTTCCCACATTCTAAAATTGAGCTAGGATCCAATATTAAATCCTCATATCTTCCTTTGTCAGTATTCTGTGCTGTGCAGGACTAATGATTTTCTGTGTATTTTTTACACATGCCCTCCATGAAAGAGCTTCCTTTTAATTTCCAGTAAATTGAAACTTAGTTTCTACGTGTCTATGAATGACTAAAAAAATTTTCTAGTGAAAAAAATAAAGATCATCACCAAAGTGGGTTAGAGAAATATAAAACATATCTACATATTTTAGAAAATGTGTAAATCATTTACAGTTACATTAGACATATTTTATTTTAATGTAGAATATGATATAAATGTCTAAATGGACTTTTGTTATATTTCATTGTCTCATCTGTTTTAACAGGTTATGAAGTATACACTTCACAATAGAGTATAATTTATCAGGATCGAAACCATTTTAAAAGGAAAAAATTTACTGAAGCTGTAGATAATCCAGCCAAAGGAAATCATGTCTAGGTTTGTTTTGGACTACTTAATACAGTACATGTGACTATTCCCAAAGTAAAATCATAGACTACTTTATATTTAATTTATTTCATCCAGAAAAATTATTTGAATGCCAGATACTGCAAAAAATTCCATAATTGCATCTAAGGTATGGTTGCTGATCTCACAGAACTAACCGTCTAATGAGAAATAAAACAAATATGGAAATTAATTACAATATAAAATTGAATAAGATGAGCAAAACTGGAAAAACAGAAGTGCTTACCCTAAACTTTAAGACAAACTAAGCAGTGGCTGTTTATTCACATATTTTCTCTAAATACTTAAGTGTTTATTTATATCATTTATTCTTACAATGCTGGGGTTACACTTTGTATTTTGTTTCCTAATTTTTTTTAAATTTGGCATATATCATAAAAGTTCTTTCTTATCCTTAATTATGTTTAAAAATACTGCTTGATGGCCAGAAGGTATTCTGTCATATGGGAGATATTTTAAACATT
>NW_007063403.1:0-2056 GCF_000164805.1 Carlito syrichta | reverse complement strand
CAAATCAATGACAACTTTCTTTTCTTTTCTTCCTGTTTGTACTGTAAGGTAGAGCATGAACTTATCTGTAGAAGAGTCTGTAAGGAAAAATGCCCTGTCAATTAGAGCCTTTTAAAAAGTGAAAATGTCAGCCGGGCTCGGTGGCTCAGCCTGTGATCCTGCGCCTTTGGGAGGCTGAGGTGAATGGATTGCCTGAGCCCGCGGGTTCAAGAGCCGCCTGGGCAACTTGGCAAGACCTCATCTCTACAATAAATAAAAAATGAGCCGAGTGTGGTAGCGCGCACCTGGAGTCCCAGCTACTCAGAAGGCTGAGGCAGAAGGATCACCAGGGTCCAGCAGGTAGAGGCTGCGGTGACCGGGAGCGGCCACTGCACTTCAGTCTGGGTGACAGAGTGAGACTCCAACTCAAAGAAAAAAAGTGAAAATGTCTGTCAGGGATCTTTCCCCAGCAGGCAAGTTGTGGACTAGGATGACTTCTAAGGTTTCATTTGTATGCTGTGATTTTAAGATTCCAAAACAGCGCACAGAATGAGTAGGCTTCATTTGGTAGTACAGGCTCAAGTCTAGGATAATTTAGTTTGAGAGTTAAATTATGAAACAGACATTAAAACATTTACAAACCTCAGTGAGTTTTTTTTAAATTGACAGTCCAGTCATTTTGAGAATTTAAGTTGCACTTTATTGTCATAGATTTTCCTTGAGTCATAATAATTTAGTTTGTATATAGAAGGTAATTCCAGTTCTGCATCATTACAAAACAAAATATTAAATGAAACTCAAACTGCTTCTTTTCTTCATGTTGCATCAAAGTCTTTTTGTTCCTTTTGCATGGACTTTCAGTTCTTTACAAGAATAAAAAATACACTCCTTTTCCTCAGAACTTCCCTTCTCAGCAACCACTAAGTTTGCATTATATGACCGTAATTGATGGGTAACAATATAATCAAATGTGTTTATGATATCCATTCTTTATTTAACTTTACTCTTAATTAATAGAGGAAATTATGATATCAAGGTACTTCCCTTAAGAGTTCTTAAAGTGTTTCATTCCACTAACTATGTTTTGTGACTTCTGTTTTCATTGCCTAGAAGCACTGGGAGAAATGAGGAAACTGATCTCATTTGTTTTGATCTCTCAGTGACCAGCTATTATTTTCCTGAAGCCTGGGCACGGGTTTTGTTTCAGGGCTTTGTAGACTGCCTCCTTGTTTAAAGCACAGACCATGCTGACCTTGGACTGCAACAGAGGGCAGAAACCATGAGGAGTGCCCCACACTGTGACTTTTATTTCAATTGTTTTTAGATGTTCTCACTTGGCTCAAATCTGGCTTCCCAGAACACAATCTTAGGGTGGGGTTTAGAATGAGAGCAGGATTTCTCCAGAAAGATTTACCCTATCAACCTTTTGCATTAGATATTCTCACTGGGCTTGCTCTCATTCCTTAAAACGTTTTTATTCCTGTTCCTTACATCCTTCGTTCAGCTGTCTGGGTCCAATGTGGCCTTCCTCTCTGACTTGCTTCCCACACACATGTAGGGCTAAATTGCCACAAGCTCAGTGGCTTGAAACAACACAAATGTAATGTCTTACAATTACACAGGTCTGGAGTCCAATGAACATCTTCCTGGGCTCAAACCAAGGTTTGGCAGAGCTACAATGTTTCCTGAAAGATTCGCTGGAGGACCACTTGTTTTCTTACCTTTTCTAGCTTGCAAAAACTTCCTACGTTCCTTGGTTCATGGCTCTTCCCCGATCTCCAACGCCAGAGACATGGCACCTCTCTGCTGCCTTCTGTAGTCATAGCTGCTTGGTGACCACAGCTGGGGAAGGTTTTAATGACTTGTGATTGGGTTTGGCCGACTTGAGTAACAGACTACCATTCCCATCTCAGTGTCCTTCATCTTAATCTCATCGGCAAAGTCCCCCTTTCCATATAAGGTTACACAGTTCCAAGGATTAGGATGTGGACATTTTCAGGACAAATACTATACCTACCACAATCCCCTTCTTTTATTATTATTTTTTTTAGTGGGCCATGCTACTCTGGAGACTGAA
>NW_007063402.1:0-510 GCF_000164805.1 Carlito syrichta | reverse complement strand
AATCTCCTGTTCTTCCTTATGAGCGTCCTCTGGCTTTGGTCACTTTTGAGGCTGGAATGTGGGTTGGGCTGTTACTTTTTTGCAGTTTTTGAGATTTAATTGAGGGGGAAGCTGTGATTCAGAATCTATCTGCAGATCCCAGTATCCACCAACAGGTGTATGGGCACACTGTCACCCACTTCCCACTGCCTTACAGTCTGTCCATGCAGTGGTGTTTAGGTTTGTTCCCTGGAACCAAAGGAAGTAAGAAAAAGGGAAATAATGGAAGAAGGGTGGACTCAAGAGGAAGTTGGAGAGAGAAGAGAAAGATGGAAAACAGACATACATACCGACTAATGAATGAAAAGAGACACAAGGCCAGAAAAGGGTAAAAAACAAACAAGATTCCCTAAAGCATACCGGTAATCACACTAAGACAGACCAATAAAATCATGCCGGGCGTGGTAGCGCATGCCTGTAATTCCAGCTACTTGGAAGGCTGAGGCGGAAGGATCGCCGGAGCCCAGCAGG
>NW_007063401.1:0-524 GCF_000164805.1 Carlito syrichta | reverse complement strand
TAGTACTTTAAATCCTACCTCAGACCCCGTAGAATTTAGGCATATGTCAGGTTTTAAGCAGCATTTGTAGTTAGAATTCTTGGGTTAAGCATTGTCACACACACACACACACACACACACACACACACACACACACACACACAATATATATGTGAGCTCATACTCAGCCATTAGCAGGTCAGTAGGTTTGGTTCCACAGCAACAGTTCAAGTTTTATAATTGAAGTGAACACAGTGACAAATAAATCAAAGTTTGAGTCTTTTAACACATAACATTATGTAAGAATTAAGAATGGGAATTAGATCTTCCCACAACCATTTTGAAGCGGTGTGAGAAAAAATGTTTAAAGTAAAATTTGAGCCAGCACTCCTTAAAAAACATAAATACAGAATTTATATAAGCTTTTTTTTTTAAAAGCATTACCTTTTTCTCCATAGCTCAACACTTTCCTTATGAGGTGAGAGCTACAGAAACATGACAGTTTTTATTTTCTTTTGCAAGAAAAGTTTCATTTTACAAACGAC
>NW_007063400.1:0-809 GCF_000164805.1 Carlito syrichta | reverse complement strand
TCCTCTCTGGTCATTACTGTTGGTAGTTATTGGGAAAAGTGTATGAAGTAAATTTATAAATAAGTTTTAAAGATGCACTCATGCAGATCTGATTCTTTGGAAGATGTGGCTGCAACCCATTATTAATGTAATAAAATTTGTGTTATAATGTAACCACTATTGGTTGTTACAATTTCAAAAACAACATCTATGATAAAAGTCAGGTATTCTAAAAAGGGACAAAAATTTAATAATTTTTATCAAAGGATATTTTCCCTTTTTGTTTATTTATATTTTTTTCTGAGACAAAGTATCATTGTTTCACCCAGGCTGGAGTGCAGTGGTGTAATCATAGCTCACTGCAGCTTCCCTCTCCTAGTCTCAAGTGATTCTACTGCTTCAGCCTCCTGAGCTACTGGGACTACAGGTCCCTCCACCACATTCAGCTAATTTTTTTTTATTTTTATTTTTTGTAGGGATGGAATCTCACTATGCTGCCCAGTCTCAAAATGCATTTTCCTACAAGTCCCTCTCTATTTCCCTGAGCATTATAGGAATAGCATTTAACATTTATGTGACAATGGTGCCCAAGACCGCATTTAAAGTCATTTGTTTATTGAAATACTAATGACAATGACAGTGAGATTCAGCCATGCTGATTTGAGGTGTTCCTATTTCAGAGATGGGGTGAAATGCTCTGACCCTCCCTGCCCCATACATGCATTCTCTCTGATGAAATTCCAACCTGTGGGAAGAGGAGATTCTTGAAGTAGCATTACAGGTACCAAAAATGCCTGAAGGAAAGTAACTTGAGAGCCTTCAAAGAATGG
>NW_007063399.1:0-813 GCF_000164805.1 Carlito syrichta | reverse complement strand
TAAAAACAAGGAGTAAGACGAAAAAATGCAGTTAGTGCCCATATAAATCTTTTCACATCAAAAAATTCCTCCTGTATAGCTCTTTCCATAAAAAGATTCAGTGAAAGTAGGAGATTAATATGGTTAGTTAGTGTAAGCTGCTTGCTGCCCAATTTTTGCTGACTCCCCAAGGTAGATTTGAGGGTTTATCTTTCTTAAGCCCCCAATAATAACACCCATGTACATGAATAAATATAGACATATGTCATCCCTTGGTATCACAGAGGATGATCAGCTCCAGGACTTCCTACAGAAAACAATATCTGCAGATGCTCAAGTCTCCTGTATAAAATGTCATAGTATTTCCATAGAATCTACATGAATCTGCCATATACTTTAAATCACCTCTAGATTACTTACAATACCTAATGCAGTATAAATGCTATGCAAATAGCTGTTATACTGTATTGTTCAGGGAATGAGAGTTTTTTAAAAAGTCTGCAGGTGTTCCATACAAACATGATTTTCAACAAATATTTTTGATCTGTGGTGGGTTGAATTCACAGATACAGAACCCAGGGAAATGCAGGGCCAGCTGTACACACACAACCATCCTGCATGCAGCAATGTCTGTGGCCCTATTCAACTATCAGCTTCTTCAGGGCAGGGGCCATATTTCCTTATCCAACTCTTCTTACGCCTTGCACATTTGTGTGATTAACTGAAAAAATAAATTTCTATTTTTATTTTAGGTGTCCCAAACTGCTCTTTATAGAGGAGAGCTACAATAGGAAGGGATTGTGGAATGAATGGGCTGTGGATTATGACTCAAAC
>NW_007063398.1:12055-12937 GCF_000164805.1 Carlito syrichta | reverse complement strand
CCTCTTACAAGTGGTGAAAATGGCCGCGCCTTTGGGAGGCTGAGGTGAGTGAATTGCCTGAGCCTGCAGGTTCGAGACCCACCTGGGCAACTTGGTGAGACCTCATCTCTGCAATAAATCAAAATGAGCCGGGCGTGGTATCTCACTCCTGCAGTTCCAGCTACTTGGAAGGCTGAGGCAGAAGGATTGCCGAAGCCCAGCAGGTTGAGGCTGCGGTGGCCGGGAGCGGCCACTGCATTCCAGTCTGGGTGACAGAGTGAGACTCCAACTCAAAAAATAAAAATAGAAAAAGAAAATGGCAACATTTTTACCAAGTAAACTTATCCCAAGAAATACTCAGCTCTTACATCATTTCCACTTCCTCGTGCATAGGACTTATCCCTCAGAGGACACAAAGCCAAGTTAAACCCTGCATGAACATTGACTATTCCAATAACATTTGGGCCCAAAACACAAGATTATGAGGGAAATCATTCTTGAATGTAAACTAGTGGCTTTCATATTTGGACAGCAAAGCAAGTAATGGAGCCTTGAAATTGACCTTGGGAAGATAATCACCCCATGGACAGATAGATTTCGGTCCTTCATACTCTTCTCTCAAAAAGTACATGCAAGTTACAGCCTTTATGTTTTCAAGTTTGCAAAATTCATCTCAATCACAGACCACCTTGGAAATCTCACCTCTATCTCTGTGCTACAAATGAAGAACATAATGTAGGAGGGGCCGTGATTCAAGTCTGTAACCAAAGATTATGGGATAACCATGGAGTCAGACAGGTCCTGAACTAAGATGCCAAGAATGTATGAGTTCTCATCACATTCATAAAGTATCATTAGACCCAATTCATTTCAAGTGTTAAGGTTTGGCTAGCAATTCTTTCT
>NW_007063398.1:9255-11449 GCF_000164805.1 Carlito syrichta | reverse complement strand
TCTCTTGATGGACACTCAGGTTGTTTCCAACTTTTGGGTATTGTGACTAATGGTTCCATAAATATTTATACTAGTTTGTGTTGGAATACCTGTTTTATTTCGCAGTACAACCAGTCTTTACTTAACATTGTCAATAGGTCCTTGGACACTGCTACTTTAAGTGAAATGATTTATAATAAAAACAACTTTACCGCAGGCTAATTGATATAAACAAGAGTTAAGTTCCTAGAGCATATTTCTGGGCAGAGAAATATCACCAAACTTCTAAATAAATATCAAAACATCTCTAATGTTAAACATTGAAATGACTGTGAGCTCTCTATTCACTTAAGAAGAAGTAGTAAAAGCAAGTAGCATCATTCCTTACTCCATTATTCCAGTTTAGGGTTACACGTGGCCAGAGTGCATCTTAGAAGCTCAAGGCACAAGGCAGTAACCAACCCTGGACAGGACGGCATTCCTTCTCAGGAAGCACTCTCATACACCCACATTCACTCAGACTGGGACAATGTAAACACACCCATTCACCTAACGTGCACATCTTTGGGAAGTGGGGGGAGACCAGAGTATCCTGAGGAAACCCACGCTGATAGGAGAGAGCATGCAAACTCCACACAGATGGTAGACAGTGGCCCTGGCCAGGAATTGAGTTTTTTTCCATCAATATTATAACAAAATAACATTGAATGAAATGACGTTATTCAAGGACCTGCTGTACATACCTAGGAATGCTATCATTGATTGATACAGTAATTCTATATTTAACTATTTGAGGCAATGTCAATGTTACACATAAGCTGCACCATTTTATATTCCACCTACAATGTCTACGGGTTGGAATTTCTCTGTGTCCTTGTCAGTACTTGTTATTTTTAATTTTGGTTGTAAACTTCTTAATGTATATGAAGGGGTAACTCATAAAGTTTCAATGTGCATGTCCAGATAGTAATAATACTGGTCATCTTTTCATTTGCTTTTTGGCCATTTGCATGTCTTTTGGCAAAGTGTATATTCAAGTTCTTTCTACATTTTTTTTTAACTAGGCTGTTAGACTTTTTTTTTAGTGAGTAACAGAAGTTCTCTATTGTGGATAACAGGTTCTTATCAGATATACAAATATTTTCTCCCATTCTATGGATCATCTTTTCACTTTCTTGATAGTGTCTTTTGATGCACAAAAGTTCTTAGTTTGAGGTAATTTTCCTTTAGTTGTTTGTGCTTTCAGTGTCAGATCTAAGAAGCCTCTGCTGAATCCAAGGTCATGAAGATTTATCCCTATCATTTCTTCAAGAGTTAATATTTTTACCTCTTATATTTAGACCTTTGAACCACTTTGAGCTCATTTTTCTATGTGGTGTAAGGAAAGGGTACAATTTTATTCCTCTAAATGTGAGTAATCAATGGTCTAACACCATTTGTTTTATTTAATGATCTCAGTACTTGTTCTCTATTGTCAACAACCAATTGACCATAGAGGTGTGGATTTATTTTTGGACCTAGAAATTCAGTTCCATTGATCTCTATGTATATCTTTGTGCTAGCATCATGCAGTTTTCTCCTAATTTGCAGTCAGATTTGAAATTGAGAAATATGAGCCTCCAAGTTGGCTTTTCTTTAGCATGATTGATTTGGCCACTTGGAACTCCTTAAAATTTCACATGAGTGTTAGGACTGGCTTGCCCACTTCTGCCAAAAGGATGTTGAGATTTTCATAAAAATCACAATGATTTTGTAGATTGTTCTGTGTTGTGCTGCCATCTAAAAAATGATTACGTCTTCTACATGAACATAAGATGTCTCTACATTTATTTTGGTTGTCTTGAATTAATTTCAGCAACTTTTGTAATTTTCCACATCCAAATCTTACACTTTGGTTAAATATGGTCTTAAGTATAGTATTAGTGTTTATTATTTTTTACACAGAATTGTCTTCTTAATTTTACTTTCATATTGCTTATAGCTAGTATATAGAAGTAAAATAGATTTTGGTGTATTGAAAAAGAAAAGGAGCCAGGCTTGGTGGCTCAGGCTGTAATCCCGTGCCTTTGGGAGGCTGAGGTGAGTGGATTGCCTGAGCCCGCGGGTTCGAGACCTGCCTGGGCAACTTGGTGAGACCTCATCTCTACAATAAATAAAAAATGAGCCGTGCATGGTAGCGTGAACCTGTAGTTCCAGATACTTGGAAGGCTGAGAA
>NW_007063398.1:6743-8338 GCF_000164805.1 Carlito syrichta | reverse complement strand
ATTAAATTTTCTACTATAGCAAGTCAAGATGCTATGTAAACTGACCAACTATACCAAGTGACAAATTAGCTATTTATCACTTAAGATCATAAATGCTCAGCATTTTACAAAATTTACTATTATCTCCATAGTTTGTCCATTCTTTAATCTTTCAGCAGGTAATCAGAACAATTTAATAATTATTATACTTCACCTTCTGATATACTTGGTGGCCTAATTTTTCAAAGAAGAGAGTCAACATTATACTATATTTAACCCTGAAAGTACTCACAAAACCAGTTAAAAGGTGGCTGGTTTTTGCTTAAATTTTAGACTCTGCAATAAAATTTTATATGCAACCATATTGTTTAAATTGCTTGCCAGAACCTTAAGAAGAACAATACAAAGAAACTTCCCCTTCCCACCAAAAGAAATTGGAAAGCTATGGAAATAAATGGATTTGCTTTTCAATACTTAGCAATAGAGGGTTAGTCCATCACTGTTTTGAGAAAACAGCTTTTCTCTTTTTTACTAGAATTTTAAAATGCTGAGATCTACTTAAAGATATGTTCTGTCCCCTTGAGCAAAAGAACACTTAGCCATGAATGCTCCCTACACCTCTATACCTGCTCCTAAGCTTCCCAGTACTAAACGTTTCTCAGCCATTCCATATGTGAACAAAGACCAGGCAATGAAAATAATGTCCTTAAGCTCAGGGTAATTTGTGAAAAGACTGCATTGTCACAATTATTTAAGGGAAAAAAATACACACACAAACTCACGCATATATGTATATAAACATTTAATATAATAAAAGTTAGTTTAAAGACCTTAAGAGAAAGTATGAAGTGTATAACATAACACTTCTGGGAGTTTCAGCCTTAGGCAGTCAAATGCCAAGGCAGTATTTTATGAACTGAAGATATTCTGGGGAGGGGCATCCACACAGAAGGCAAGTACTCATTATTCTAGTTTCTTCTGGAAGTAGTATCCTTATTTATCTTATTTTAAACACATATTTAAAGTCATATTTATTTGCTTCTAAATCTCTATTTTCCATGAGATCTTGCTCTTGCTAAGTGGGTTTTTCTCGAGGCATTTTTCAAAAGCATAAACCCCTAAGTTGATGAATAGTATTTTGGTATGTCATTAAACAAAATGTATGGATACCTTGGGGCTTAATAAT
The DNA here is from genome assembly GCF_000164805.1 of Carlito syrichta. Taxonomy (NCBI): domain Eukaryota; kingdom Metazoa; phylum Chordata; class Mammalia; order Primates; family Tarsiidae; genus Carlito; species Carlito syrichta. Next base: position 7,173 of record NW_007063398.1, on the reverse strand, counting down.
ATAATTTAATGTAATAAAAATAAAGTTTACTGGAAGAATAAAATGAAACGATTAACAAACCTCCCTAGTGTCCCTCAATTTTTGATTAAAGAACAATGCAATTTGTCCCTTTAGCAATTATTTCAAAAGACCAAACTTGTGAAAATTAAAAGTTGTTATTAATAAATGAGTCATTTTTTCACTCACTGAAGCAGGTAAAAGTACACGACATATTAAGTAATATAATTATCTTTTCCTTTTCATTTTATGCCTAACACCAACTAAACATCAAAAATTGGGAGAAAAAACTTTTAAATTAGTTTAAATACATTTAGGGATTATCGGTGTTTTAAAACTATTAAGGATTATTTCATTTCCAACACAACAAATAGCAAGTCACTCAATGACTCCCAAGTAGTATATCGCTAATTAAAAATAAATTACACAAGCA
>NW_007063398.1:0-6723 GCF_000164805.1 Carlito syrichta | reverse complement strand
ATCACCAAATAAAATAATAGCATTTATATTCTTGACTTTTTAAAGTTCTTGGACATGAAGACATCTAAATTTGATTTCCAGAAATTGCTACACAGTCCTAACTTCATTGTCACTAGTCCTTTACTTAAAATGTAATTGTACAAGATAGTGGTTGAGATATTCCCATAAAGTAGCATAAGCAGTCAGTTTACATTCTGGTTTATATGGAACAACCTCAGTTTATGACTGCTTTCCCAATTTGGAAGATAAAATAGTTGGTCGCTCTTTTTCTACTATGAGCTCAGACTCTCTGATTCTGTGACAAACTTCCTACTTAGGCAAATAAATAAGAATTTAGGAGCTTGGTGGAAATGGAAACAAAGTTTTTAATAATTGGACCAGCAGAAATGGGTCAATTTTTCCTACTCTTTACCAGTTCACATCTCTTTAGCCTGACATGGAAGCTGAAAAGTTATGGTCGCTTACTGTATATTTTTGAACATTTCTTCTACAGATGAAAGTACACAAATGCAAATCTCAGGTCTATTTGACATTGAGATACCCAAAGCCTCATGAAAACCAAAGCAAATATAATAAAATCACTTAAAATGCTTGACTGGCACATACCATGAAAAGGTAAACATTCTAGGTGATTGCATAAAAGTTTATTGTCACCAAAACTAATAATAAAAGACCTTCGATTTTATCAATGAAATACTTAACAATTGAAAAATGCTACACTACTAGTTTCATAGTTGTAAATCCGAAGACTGTCAACAAACTAGTAGTTACCTGATGAGCCCACCTGTCCTCCCCCAACTCAAGAGAAGCATTCATGTGCACATAACATGGAATTCTATCCTCTTAAAAAAACATTATTTGAAGACCAAGAGTTTGTCCCTGAGGAAAATAATTTATTAGCAGGTAGCAAGTGAGACAAAGAAATCTTTTCAATTGAGATAAAACGATGATGGAGCTAGAGATTACGCTGCTTTATATTATTAACTAAATGCTTCTTCATCAATAAGTAAATAATATTTTGTCCCAATGTTGACTGTCAAGGCAAGCAGTGAGAAAAGTCATATAAAATGAACTTTTAAGTTTTGAACTTTTAAGTGAAGCGATTCTAGCAAATCTCTCCAAATATCATAACCAACATTTCAAAATAAGACTTTTTTTAAGGACATTTATTGTAAAGGAAAACTTTGAAATTGGGCTTACTCCAAGGAAAAACTATTTTAAAACATTTCATAGATCTCCAGTTATTTTTTTTCTTTATTTCAGATGGAAAAACGTCTTTTTAAATAATGTGTCATACTGACCCCTCATTATCCTCTCAGAAGCCTATGCTAGCTATGATATCCTAGGAAGAAATTAACAGCATAGGCAAAAACATATCAGCAAAAGCTAATTCATATATTCTTTAGGTTAAAAAAGCAATGTCAGCCGGCCTCGGTGACTCAGCCTGTGATCTCAAGTCTTTGGGAGGTTGAAGTGAGTGGATTGCCTGAACCCGCGGGTTCGAGACCCGCCTGGGCAGTGAGACCTCATCTCTACAATAAATCAAACAATCAGCCGGGCATGGTAGCGCATGCCTGTAATTCCGGCTACTTGGAAGGCTGAGGCAGAAGGATCGCCTGAGCCCAGCAGGTTGAGGCTGCGGTGGTCGGGCAACAGATTGAGCAACAGAGTGAGACTCCAACTCAAAAACAAAGCAATGTAAGGAGAATCAACCTCCTTTACACACACACACACACACACACACACACACACACACACACACACACACGCAAAGAGGCATCCTCCATACTGATAGAAAATCCACTTTAAAAATGCTTTTAAAATAATATTAATACAATTATTTTTAATGAACCGCGAGGGAAAAAAAGATTTGCCTACATCCAAATTCATTCCTTCATTTCTATCCAATATTACAAGACGGGTCTATTTCTTTCCTACTAAGATGAAGAAAGCTTTCACAAGTACAAGCTACCCAAAATAATGTTTAGTTTGTCCATGGCAAGAGAACAACAGTTTTGCTGCAATGAACCACATGATCACCAAGACTGGCATGGAGAACAATATCAGGACAGGCAAAGAAAAAGGAAGAATAGAGGGAAGAAAGAAGGGAAGTAGAAAGGAAGAGAAGGGGGAGAAAGGATACTGTTATTCTCGGAATAGATACAAGGACATCCATGTAGCAGGCTCATTACTGAGGACTTAGCTTTACCAATGCCACTCTGGCTGTCATGACTTAGTATAAATATAGATTAATCAAGGTTCCATTTTTGCAAAGTACATGAGTTTTATTAAAATGGATATTGCATTTAATTTATTAGGCAAATTGATACTGCATCTATAATTAGACATTCCATCATATTAGAAGACTACTTTATCAATATGTATGCAGTAACTCATTATTTTAATTTCCCTAAACTATGTCTCTGGAACTGCCACAAGAAAAATGGGTTTTAATAAAACACAGGATTATGTGGTGTTAGATGATTACTCCCAAAATACATTCAAGTGGGTCTGCTATGCACACTTACATAGAAATCTGTACCCAGAAAAGCTCATGGTTAAAAAATAAAGCATAAATTTAGTGTAAGGGTACAGAGGCAAGAGAGTCTTTGGTAGTGAGCTGAAAAGTTATGACTGAGTTTCAATTCCTTTTACTGCTAACATAAACTAGAGTTAACCATTGGCATCAAAAATAAAGACTGTCAGGACAAGGAGAAAAATGGCATATGTGGTGTCAGAGCATTTGAGAACACAAGCCATCTCAGGGAACACCAAGACCCTGTCTTACTCTTTATGAAAGCACCTACAATACAGTTCCTGGAAAGAAGCCCAGAAGAGTGGTGATTAAAAGAGCAAATGAATCCTATCAAGACCAGAAATTATCAGGATTTTGTACACAATGGCACGACTATAATTATAAATTATATAAATGTGGGTTCTGAAATGTCAGTCACCATAGGAACTTTTGAAACATAAATATTTAGACCTCTCTCTACTAAAAGTCAGGAATTTTACCTCTCTTGGCTAATAATTTTGATGAAGACAAGCATATTCTTTGTGCCATCTGAAATGTAAGACTATCTTAAACAGTAAATATCATTACCAGTTATTCCAAAGGATTAAAACAAAACATATCTCTTCAAAGGGATAACAAAGTAAAAATAAAGTCCCTTCTTTAACTTAAACTTGAAAGTAAATAATTAAACATTCAACACTCCTTAATCAAATGCAAATTTTCAGACACTTCTGCAAATTAAAATGACATCTTGAACATGAACATTAATATTGATAGATTTGAAAACTCAAAACGATTAGGAACTAGATGATTTCTGCTTACAGCGTTCATTTTCAACAGCTTGTTTTTTGCGATAATTGCTGATTGTAATTTGTCTTAATTTTCAGATGTGTTTACATTCAAATTGAGCAGAAAATTTATTAGTAGCCATGAATCTCTATTTTAGTATCTATTAGACTCGACCATGTTCTGGTGAGCTGTGAATTCATTCATGAAAAGAGATGATGGCCTGTATAACAAAACACAAACTAATTTATTCTATAAATTTAATTACCCTGAATTACCAAACTAAAATGATCTATCAATATCATCAACTTCATGGTCTGCCACGGGCATGACAAATCTACAGAGAAAGTTAGTTGTACTTTCAAGCGGCAGACCAGTATGTTACTGATTGTGACTACCATGCTGAAAATAGACTGCTAACAATTCTTGGCAAATTTAATATGCTTCTTCGTATTCACCCAAAATGTAGAGCAAGGTGGCCAGGAGGACTTGCCAGGTCTTAGATATATTTTCTGCTGTCTTTCATGTACAAAGGTTTAAAAAAAATTATTATAGTATGACAATTTTTCAGACAAGGTTGTTTATTTCAAAAAGATATATCTTGAACTGCCATAAATAATTTCACATCAATAAGAAAACAAAATATTTTAAGTCTATTATAATTTTATTCAAGGATACAACCAGATTTCAAGGATCATTGCATTGAATGAAAACTACAACTCCTTAGGTTCTAAAAAACAGTTTAAAGGTACCAAATCCTAGAAATCGCTGTAACTTTTTAAAGAAATAAATGGTTTACTCCAGAAAGTCAATTCTACTAGTTTGTCTATTCAGTCTATAAAACTTTGCTAGCAAATATATGTGTCATCTTTAGTCACCTAGAAAATTATGAGGGACACAAAAGCATCCCCAGTTTATTAAGAAAAAAAAAACATCGTGGAAAGAACACTAAGTAGAAAGGTAAAGGACAGTAGCACATAATATCAGTGTCCATTTCTGAAATTGACTCAACACAAAACTGATATCATTTCTTGGTCAACAAATTAGAATGACAAATTATAAAGGGCAACCATGCAGTCTAGCAGTTTTTGTGACTAAATCTACATATACAAGATAAATAAGCAAAAATATCATCCTCTGTCCAAGAAGTTGCTGCCAACAGTGATGCCTGGGGATGAACCATTCACTTAAATTATTTTTTGAGTACCTTCTTAATGCCAGGCATGGTTCTAGGCACTGGGCTTGCAGGAGTGAACAAGTCAGACCCGGACCTTGCTCTCACAAGGCCTGCATCACGTTGGAGGAAAAGACACTAAATAATAAACAAGACACCTGTAGACATGTCAATGGCTAAGAGGATGGTGAGACAGAAGGAAATTCTGGGGGTGAGGAGGTGCTTTAGACAGGGCATTGGGGGGACCTTTCTGAGTATATGCTATTTAAAAATTGAGATATTGTGGAATCCACATATTCTTTTAAATAATTTCTTCAAAAAATTAAAAAAATATATTTTTAGAGACAAGGACTCACTATGTTGCCCAAGCTGGTCTCAAACTCCTGACCTCAAACAATCCTTCCACCTCAGGCTCCAAGACACTGGAATGACAGATGTGAGCTCAAATTGTTTCAAACTCTTGCTTTCAACTCAAACTTTAAATCACAAACTTTCTTTTGAACACATTTTCTTTCAAACATTCCAGCAGAGTTCATTTTTCCCAGCCAACTGGCAGTTCAGTCAGTCTTGAGTAAGGGGGATGGACAAGTGTCTTGGAGGATCACCAAAAGGATGCAGCAAAATGTTAACTAGAGGAGACCAAGAATACTGTGAAAGACAAGGAGGGTTTGGTATAAAAGCACTATTTTCAAGGGATGCTACGTTTCACTGAAAAAATATTAAGGATTACATGAGAAACTGGGGAACTTGTCATTACCCAGAGAGATGATACGTGGATATTTTTTCTCTGTCTGGCTCCCATTCAAAAATATTTCCAAAAGAATGATGGCCACCCATCATAAAGCTAATTCCAAAAAAAGGATACAAAGTAGACAGTGAGCCCAATGGCAATATCAATTGCATGCTGGTATGTTAGCCTCAATATCATTGATGAGAAAAATCAAATAATCTGAACTCCTCAGTATAATGCCATTTCATTTTTATCATGAGAGCAATGAACCAAAATGTGCCAGACATATGGAAACAGATACTAGTCTGGAGTTTTTTTTCTTTTCACAAAATTGGGCAAATAAAACACCTATATAAATTTTCATTTACTTTTACATTTAACATTATGTCTATAGAAATATTACAATGTTGTCACCTACTCTTTTAATAATTTTGATAAATACCTAACAATTATCAAAGGAATAAACTGCTGGGCTCGATGCTCAACCTGTAATCCCGCGCCTTTGGGAGACTGAGGTGAGTGGATTGCCTGAGCCCGTGGGTTCGAGACCCGCCTGGGCAACTTGGTGAGACCTCATCTCTACGATAAATCAATAAAAATTAGCTGGGCATAGTAGTGCGTGCCTGTAGTTACAGCTACTTGGAAGGCTGAGGCAGAAGGATCACCAGAGCCCAGCGGGTCGATGCTGCGGTGGCCGGGAGCGGCCACTGCACTCCAATCTGGGTGACAGAGTGAGACTCCAACTCAAAAAACAAAAACAAAAACAAAGGAATAAACTGTAACTTATTCCTGTTGTTGTCATTGTTTCCATGTATTCCTGTCAAATAAACAGCACTAAAAACACGCATTCTTGTGTATCGCTCTTAAGAGAGATTTCCTAGAATTCCTGAGTCAGAGGATATGCGCGCTTTGATGAGTCTTAAACATGTTCTCAAACTGACTTCCTGGAAAGATGAATCGATTTCTACATTCACCCTGTGCTACTTTTTTAGGTAACAAATGATATTGATATTTCATTTTTATAATTAGCATTTTTATCCATAGAGTGGCATGCTTTTTTTCATGTTTACTGGCCATTAGTAATTGAAAAAGTAATCTGTCTCTGACCTTTTAAATGAAGGTTGTATTAATTTCCTTACTGGCATTGTAAGATTGTTTAACAGAATATACATGTCACCCTTTTGTCATGTGTTTCAACATGTTTCCTGTTGTCATTATCTTTTAAATTTTGCTTGTTTTTGTCATGTGAACAATTTCCATTCTATGCAACATGAATCTGTGACAATATGATTAAGACTGCTGCTTTTTAATTTGTGCTTAAAACTTTCTTACCCATTCCAATGAATTATTGTCTACATTTTTCTTTTGGATGTTACAGTTTTCATGTCATTTCCTAAGCTTATTTAGAGGTTATTAGGAAATGGAAAGAAGAAGGCAGATTTGAGAGACATTTAAAATTGACTGCTAGATGGTCTGGGAGGAAGGGAGAAATGTGGATGGGGAGGGGGTGGGGAGGAG
>NW_007063397.1:0-818 GCF_000164805.1 Carlito syrichta | reverse complement strand
CAACATGATACATTTTTCATTTTTAAGGGTTTTTTTTATTCTGGGGTTTGAATCTGTCGCACAGAGTAGATGGTCACAGACAGTGGAACCTCGAACTGCTGGGCTCAGGCGACTCTTCCACTTCAGCGTTCCAAGTAGCTGGAACTACAGGCTCATGCCACCAAACCCGGCTAATTGTTTGGTTTATTGTTGAGCTCAGGAAGAAAAAAACTGAAGGTGGATCACAGGGATCAGAGTTTGACATCAAAAGAAAGACTAAAGAATGCTAAGAGTGGAGGAAGTTATCAGAAATTTGTTATGCCTTCTTATGGCACTTTTTTTACCAAGTTGATGGGCGGGAGACAGACAGGACAGTTAGCTTCGTCTTGAGCAACAGCACCATCATGAGGAAATAGTTTCATGAAGAAGTCAGAAACATCTATGCATGCCCAGCTATTGAGGAAGCAAGGATTGAACAGAACTGGTAGAAGCTAGAGCCAGATGCAGAGATTTGGGGAAATTCTGGTGAATGAGGGACCAAGATTGAGCTAGCAGCTTCCAAGAGGTCTCAGCACAGGAAGTAGAGGGCCAGGATTTCAGTTTCCTCAGAGTTTGTGTAGTTCTAGAGCATACCATTTGCAGTCAAGAGCAGGCCTTGAGGCATTTATCATAGAAACAGGGTGTTTGGAGTTGTAGGCATCTTGTTTCTTTATGAGTTGGATTCTCTCTCTTGTCACTCAGGCTAGAGTGCAGTGAGGTGCTCATGGCCATCGCAGCCTCCAACTGGTGGACTCAGGCTATCCTTCTGCCTCAGACTTTCAAGTACCTGGAAGGTTCTG
>NW_007063396.1:0-1039 GCF_000164805.1 Carlito syrichta | reverse complement strand
CCGCACGCCTGTAGTTCTCCCGCCCAGGGAACCCGGCGAGACCTCATCTCTACAATAAATCAAAAATAGCCGGGCGTGGTAGCACGTGCCCGTAGTTCCAGCTACTCGGAAGGCCGAGGCAAAAGGATCGCCAGAGCACGGCAGGTCAAGGCTGGGGTGGCCAGGAGTGTACCACTGCCCTCCAGCCCGGGTGACAGAGTGAGACTCCAACTCATTAAAAAAAAAAAAGAAAAAGAATCATCTCTAGGTGGGACCAGGCCCGGTGTCTCACACCGAGAGACCCAAGAGATTCAAAAAAGCGATACTCGCCGTAAAAGAAGCGTTCACCGTATCTCATCCCCACCTCACGTTCGCAATATTGAAATCTCACCTCAGACCCCATAGGACTAGGCACATCCCGTCGCCCGTAGCGACCGCGATCGTGAAGTCACACAACGTCTTCAGCAGCGCGTGTACCCGGAACTCCCGTTAAGCTCCGTCCGCCCCAATCGCCGCGCCGACCTCCGCTTCCGCAACGGGACGTAAACGGTAAGCGATAAGTCCCTTCCGGACGTTCCCGCGCTCAGATCGCAGTCGACTCTGAGGCGCCAGCCACTCTCCCGGCGGGCTCTACGTCGACTCCAACCTCCGGCTCCCATACCAAAGTCGATCTACACGCCGTGACCGTGTAAACCCAGCTCATCTGGCCTTCCGTTCCGCCCGTCTGGCAGTCACTCGTCCATCACAAGTAACTAAGCCCGAGCCCGTGCAAATCGAACCCGAATCAACCCATCAAAGTCTCCGTAACCGCGTCACACAGTCTCATCCAATCCCGCGCGCACAAGTCCGTCAAGCCACCCCGCCCCTTCAGAACGACGTAGAAAAGGCGCGTGTCAGCCCGGGTCGGGTCTCTCGTCCCCGAAGTCGCCGCGTCGGCTTCAAACGCGAGCCCAGACTCGAGCCCGAATAAAGTGTGTTCGCATCGGAGCCGGCTCTCTGTGGTCTCCGGGATTTAAAATCTCGGGTCTCACGCCACCAGTCACACTCGTCGTCCCGCCAC
>NW_007063395.1:0-783 GCF_000164805.1 Carlito syrichta | reverse complement strand
GCTTTCCATACTTATTAGTTTGTTAATTATTCCATCACAGAATTTTTCACTGCTGTTATTTCTGTTATCAGCTCTTCCTCTTTTCCTCTTGTCTCTCCTCATTTTTAAAAATCTCTCTATTAATCTCTTGATGTCTGGATTTGTTGCATGTGAAAGTCATTCTGGGGGCTCTTCATTGTTTGTGTTCTGAATTCAGTTTTCTCAGTGTCTGACCTCACTGGTCTGTGTGAGACCTATATTCTTCTTTTGGTTTTTCTTCATTTGTGCAGATTTTTCCTCCCTACTTTTTCCTTCCCTCCACTTCTCTGTCTTCTTTCATTCTGTTATTCAGGGGTGGAGGGCTTGCTTTTACTTCTGCTTGTTCAGTCTCCTATTCTTCCTTATGTATATCTTCTTGCTTTGTTCAATTCTGGAGTTGGGGGCAGTGCTTTCTGCAGTTTTGTGATTTAATTAAAGGGGGAGCTGTAATTCAAAATGTATCTGCAGGTCCCAGTATCCACTGACAAGTATATGGATAATGTGAAACCCACTTCCCACTGCCCTGGAATCTGTCCATGCAATGGGGTTGTACGTTCTTTCCCTGAAAGCAAAATGAGGCTAACAGAGGGAAGAGCATGGAGTAGGCAGTGTGGGACAGAGGGAGGCGAAGAGAGAGACGAGTAAGAGAAAACATTTAAAAACTTTTTGAAAATTATTTTGAAACGAATTTTAAGAATTAGTAAAATGTATTATTTTTTATTGTAGTTAGAGAAAACCAGAAACCTACTTTCTTCTGAATGGCAG
>NW_007063394.1:0-1763 GCF_000164805.1 Carlito syrichta | reverse complement strand
AGTAAATGTACCTTGAACTCTGAAAGTTGAATAACTGAACAAATTAACAAGGCAAACAAGTTTCTGGCAGTTATATCTGACCTAAGTTAGAAAAGGATTGTAAATGCTTCGTTATTTACATCCTTCCTCCAATTCACACATCTTCCTAGAAAGTATTTTTAAAAGACTCACAAAACATATAAATTCAAACTTTGCCTACTGTGACTCTAATGAAAGAGACCCATATATTCCTCAATGCCTGGCCTCCTACTTCTCTAGAAAGGCACTAAACTGCTAAGCATTGTGTAAAAGTTTAAAAATCTCGATTGGACATGACATAAACAAGCTGAATGATTCCACTAGTTTCTCTTTCACTGGTACAATAATGGCACTAAGTGCAGAATTTACCTTGTGTCTGAACAAGGCTCTTTTGAAAAGTTTAAACTGTTTTGCAGCATAGGTAAGATTAATCAGGAGAGCCAGTGCAAATACCAACCAGCAGTGTGTACCTGTGTGATGATGGTGACTCACTCACCCTCTCCCAGCCTCAGTTTTTCACTTTTCTTGACCACATAGAGTTGTTGAAAAGGTTGAAATGAGGTTATGTAAATAGTTATACTTGTTTATTTATTAAATATGAATGTCCATGTTTTTTGTTTCTCTGTACACATGCACATAATCCTTTTTTGGAAAGGAGAAGCATATGAGCATTTCTTGCTCTTTTGGCATCCATATTGTTTTTCTGGCTATCAGCCAGGGTGTGCTTATTATGCACACGTTTTTCTGTGTGCCCATAAGTGTTTTTGTACATCACTACTTTTAGTCTATGAGAAATATGTAAACTCCTGTGACCTCTGTGGCAGAGACAGTCCTAGGTGTCTTAGCTTGATTCCTATTTGAGGGACCTGATTGGATTCACATAGTTCAGCCCTAAATAAGTAGATAAAAAGTATTTTTAAAATGCTTTGGTTCATCTAAGTAAAATATTAGCCTTTTATAAGGACTGTGTAAATTTAGGTCATCTAATTGTATGAATAAACTGTACCTTTGGGCATTTTAAGTTTTATGGTTTTGCACTTAACTATAAAAGTATCCAGACCCAGGTCCTAGTCACTGACCACCCTTATTAGTAAATCTATAGTTTTATCAGATTTATTAGAAATTTGCACTGACCATGGAAGACACATTTTATAAGAATATGTGCAGAATTTGGTTCATCTTATCAGCAATTTACCCAATTATGGGAGTAAAAAAGGAAGCATGTGTACTTTCCTCCTAATTCTGGAATAGCTCCTGATTCTTGAAATTCTAACATGAAAATACATGTATGCAAATTAATGGACATTCAACATGAAGCTTTGTAAACATTATTAATCAAATTGAAAGGTGGTAGTACAGCTATGTAAATACAGTAGAGAGGTAAATATATTTTGGATTCTGCATTTTATTTTAATTGCATACAGGCATTAATTATAATTGCTAGATTTATTTCAATGAATAGGTTGAGCTAACCATGCTAGCAAAAGTCATCTGCATATAAGGGAGCATTTACAACCCTTTTCTTACTTAGGTCAGATATAACTGCCAGAAACTTGCTTGCCTTATTAATTTGTTCAGTTATTCAACTTTCAGAGTTCAAAGATACATTTACTAATAGGGTTCAATTAGCATTTTTAAAAATAACTTTTCCCTAATAATTGATGATAGCATGGAACTGCTATTCTTCCTGTGCTTAATTGGTGAAATTGCACTGATCTAGTGACTGGAATTAAACTGCTGAAAAA
>NW_007063393.1:0-869 GCF_000164805.1 Carlito syrichta | reverse complement strand
AACTCCAGAGCTTCTATGAACTTTTGACCCAAAATAAAGGGCACATCGCAGTGTTAGCAATGAATGTAGGTCCAGTGAGTGAGCTATGGTGTTGCCTGGGTGGACAGAATACAGGTGGTCATGGGTGGCCATGGATGGTCATGGATGGTGCCATGGTTTGATTTGCACCCCTCCAAGCTCATGTGTTGAAGTTTCCACCTCTAGTATACCATCATGTCTCCATATTTGGATATAAGGCTTTGCAGAAGATATTAGGTTAAAATGAGGCCTTTAGAATGGACTTTAATCTGACTGGTGTCCTAATAAAAAGAGGACATCTGGATTCACAGAAAGATACCGGGGACATCCATGTGCAGAGGACATGTCATGTAAGGACATAACAAGAAGGCAGCTGGTTGGTCTGCAAGTCAAGGAGAGAGACCACAGAAGGAATCAACAATGCCAACACCTTGGTCTTGGGCTTTGAGCCTCCAGAACTGTTAGACAACGAATTTCTGTTGTTGAAGCCCCTCCTTTCTGCCCATGGTACTTGTCTGTAGCAATGCTAATAGATGGAGACAGTTGGGCAGAAGTCTCTTGGACTCTTCTGAACTTGACTCTGCCATCAGCAGCATCTGAGAAAGACAAAGGAGACAGGAAAAGGAGACCCTTCTTCCCCAAACCTCCACAGGAATGTGTGTCTCCCCTAGAGCATTTTGGTTGACGTACCCATAGCCGTTGTGGAAACTAAATTTTATCAGTGCAGGAGATTAAACTCACCTAGCTCTGTCCACTAAGAAGCATCCTAGGTCACATGAGAAGTCATGATTCACCTGCCAGTCACTCAGCTTATTCCTAAGAGAGTGGACCACAGGTCCCACAGATTCCCA
>NW_007063392.1:0-759 GCF_000164805.1 Carlito syrichta | reverse complement strand
CCCCAAAAGCAAAGAAAGACAAAAAAAAAAAAGAAAAAAGAAAAACCAAGTGGAAGAACAATAACTCAATAAGAACTCCATGATAGGGATGAACTCTCACATTTCAATAATTAGTCTGAATGTGAATGGACTAAACGCACCACTGAAAAGACATAGAATGACAAAATGGATAAAATATCACCAGGCAACAATATACTGCCTTCAAGAGACCCATCTCACTAGAAAGGACATACACAGACTCAAAGTAAGAGGATGGGAAACAAATTTTCAGGCGAATGGAACACAAAAGAAAGGAGGAGTCGCGATCCTAATTTCAGACAAAATACCATTTAAGCTATCAAAAATTAAAAAAGATACAGAGGGCCACTACATAATGATAAAAGGTTCACTCCATCAACAAGAAATATCTATCCTAAACATATATGCACCCAACATAGGCGCACCAACATTCATAAAGCAACTTCTAGGAAAACTAAAGAAAGACATTGACTCTAACACCATAATAACTGGGGACTTTAATACACCACTCACAACCTTAGACAGATCATCAGGACAAAAAATCAGCAAGGAGATCCGGAACCTCAATGAGACTCTGGACCAAATGGACTTAATTGATACCTATAGAACACTCCATCCAAAGACCACAGAATACACATTCTACTCATCACCACATGGAACATATTCTAAGATCGACCACATAATTGGACACAAATCAAGTATAAGCAAATTTAAAAGGACTGAAATTCTGCCATGCACCTG
>NW_007063391.1:0-1367 GCF_000164805.1 Carlito syrichta | reverse complement strand
ATAGGTCATCAGGGTTTTTTGAAGGGATGTCGATTTTTATCCGTGATTTTCCTGTGCAGTGTCTTATATGCTGTGGGGCTTAATGAATAAAACACTTTATCATGCTACCTCATCTAATTTGCACAACAATAAGTTGACAGTAGATGTTATTATCTACGTTTGGATAAAAATAAAATGAAACGAAGTCTCAGATCATACAAGTAAAGAGTAATTGAAGCTGGGCTCTGTGGCTCAGCCTGTAATCCCGTGCCTTTGGGAGGCTGAGGTGAATGGATTGACTGAGCCTGCGGGTTCGAGACCCGCCTGGGCAGTGAGACCTCATCTTTACAATAAATCAAAAAATCAGCCGGGTGTGGTAGCGAATGCCTGTAATTCCGTCTACTTGGAATGCTGAGGCAGAAGGATTGCCGGAGCTCAGCAGGTCGAGGCTGCAGTGGCTGGGAGCGGCCACTGCACTCCAGTCTGAGCGACAGAGTGAGACTCCAACTCAAAAAAAAGAGTAATTGAAATACACAAAATATGCACAAAAATCTATTCCATGTAGATTTCAAAACTAAATTAAATGATAAAACTGCAAAGTTTTTAGAAGAAAACAGAGGAGAGTACGTTTATGATCAAGAAGTAGACAAACATCTCTTAAATAAGACATTAAAGATGTTAATGATGAAAAAATAAATGAAAAAATTATATTAACAGTAAGAATTTTTGACCCTTCAAAGACACAATCAAGAGAATGAAAAGGCACTCAGAGTGCGAGAAAATGTTTTCAAACAATAAATGGCTCAAATATATAAAGAGCTTCCACAAATAAATAAGAAAAAGGTAAAGCAGTAAAAAAAAATGGACAAAAGATTTGGACAGACACTCCCCAAATGACAATATTCAAGTCCAAGATCAAATGGCAAAATAAATATGTGAAAGATAATAACTTTATTAGTCATCAGAAAAATGTAAACATATCATGAAGTGATACCTCTATAGCAAAGTACTAATAACAATACAAATACTAATAACAAATACAAAAGTGGGAAAAGCATATTTGATTGTCATCATATAATGATGAAAAATGAATAGTCTGCAATAGCATGGTTGCATGTAAAAATCTTAATGTTTAGCAAAACCAAATAAATGCTTACCCTAACATTATATAATGCGATTAAAGAGATAAAACAATACTACTATTGTAGAATTACATACAACTATGCAAAAATGAAGTTAAAAAATATCCTGATAATTAAGTTAATAATTACCATTATCTAAATGTGAGAAATTTTGTTTCTTTAGCCAAATATTAACCACAAAAAGGATGATTTTCTTATTATTTAATATGCTTTCTCTATTAAAATATTAAGGCTATATTATTGTAA
>NW_007063390.1:0-940 GCF_000164805.1 Carlito syrichta | reverse complement strand
TGGTAGCGCGCACCTGGAGTTCCAGCTACTCGGAAGGGCTGAGGCGGAAGGATCACCAGAGCCCAGCAGGTCGAGGGTGCGGTGGCCGGGAGCGGCCACTGCACTCCAGTCTGGGTGACAGAGTGAGACTCCAACTCAAAAAAAAAAAAGAAGTGAAAATGTCTGTCAGGGATCTTTTCCCAGCAGGCAAGTTGTGGACTAGGATGACTTCTAAGGTTTCATTTGTATGCCGTGATTTTAAGATTCCAAAACAGCGCACAGAATGAGTAGGCTTCATTTGGTAGTACAGGCTCAAGTCTAGGATAATTTAGTTTGAGAGTTAAATTATGAAACAGATGTTAAAACATTTACAAACCTCAGTGAGTTTTTTTTAATTGACAGTCCAGTCATTTTGAGAATTTAAGCTGCACTTTATTGTCATAGATTTTCCTTGAGTCATAATAATTTAGTTTGTATATAGAAGGTAATTCCAGCTCTGTATCATTACAAAACAAAATATTAAATGAAACTCAGATTGCTTCTTTTCTTCATGCTGCATCAAAGTCTTTTTGTTCCTTTTGCATGGACTTTCAGTTCTTTACAAGAATAAAAAATACACTCCTTTTCCTCAGAACTTCCCTTCTCAGCAACCACTAAGTTTGCATTATATGATGGTAATTGATGGGTAACAATATAATCAAATGTGTTTATGATATCCATTCTTTATTTAACTTTATTCTTAATTCATAGAGGAAATTATGATATCAAGGTACTTCCCTTAAGAGTTCTTAAAGTGTTTCATTCCACTAACTATTGTTTTGTGACTTCTGTTTTCATTGCCTAGAAGCACTGGGAGAAATGAGGAAACTGATCTCATTTGTTTTAATCTCTCAGTGGCCAACTATTATTTTCCTGTAGCCTGGGCACGGGTTTTGTTTCAGGGCTTTGTAGACTGCCTCCT
>NW_007063389.1:0-759 GCF_000164805.1 Carlito syrichta | reverse complement strand
TCATCTGCTCGCCCCCAGAGGGGGTGGGGCCGGACAGGAACAAGATGGCTGCCTGCCTCCGAGCAGGCAACAGGAGCCCCGCGCCGGGTGGGCAGGACAGTCTCCGTCGCAGGAGCGGTGGCAGCGATCCCAGCAGATCTTCCCTGAAGCGGTTTGATGTGGATCTCCTCCGGCCGGGTTGTGATGAGCTACCCGTGCCAGAGGCCGCGGCGGGCGCGGCGGCGGCGACGACGGCGGCGGCGGCGGCGGCGGGAGCGCTGGTGGGGGGAGGGGCTGCGGCAGCAGCGGGAGAGGACGATGCAGTAAAAATGTCCAGTCCTTGCGATGTTCCAGTGATAGCGATGGCCGAGCTCTGTTTGAGGAGTAGGCTGCGATGCTGGGGTCCCCAGCCTCCCCGGGGCGAGAGTCAGAGACCCACTGCAGATCTCCCTTGCAGAGGGCTTCAGACACCGGGTTGCCAGGTCGCCATCTTGCCGGTTATTGAGGTGGTTTTTATATAGGATTGGTCTCTTTTCGGTTCTTGTCACATAAATGAGGGATTGAAATATGGCAGTTCTGATTGGTTGGTGTTCATTCCTGCCATGCAAATGAGGGATTGAAACATTGCGGTTCTGACTGGTTGGTGTTCATTCCCACCATGCAAATGAGGAATTGAAGCATGGCAGTTCTGATTGGTTGGTTTTCAACTTTGATTGTAGGCCATTCATTGGTCAGTTGGAGGCTAACACAAGGTGGCTCTTGTCGCATAAAATAGCTTCC
>NW_007063388.1:0-1158 GCF_000164805.1 Carlito syrichta | reverse complement strand
TGTGGGGAGGCCGGGCACAGCGGTTCAGCCTGTATTCCCAGCAGTTTGGGAGGCTGAAGTGAGAGATTGCCTGAACCCACAGGTTCCAGAACAGCTCGGGCAACTTGGTGAGATCTCATCTCTACAATAAATCAAAAACTTAGCCGGGTGTGTTAGTGCACACCTGTAGTTTTGGCTACTTGGAAGGCTGAGGCTGAAGGATTGTCTGAATCCAGCAGATGAAGGCTGTGTGGCCGTGAGCGTGCCACTGCACTCCATCCTGGGCGATAGAGTGAGACTCCAACTCAAAAAAAAATTTTTTTAAAGGCTGTGGGGTAAAGTTGTGAGGAATAAGACCTATAGGAAGAGGGGCAGATAGGCAGTAAGAGGATGAATAGGTATTCCTGTGAGACTTTAGTTACTGCCCAGTAATTCTACATTTTATACAACATAAAGTTGAATGTCTAAGGAGAAAAAGAGCAAGAGCCGGGCTCGGTGGCTCAGCCTGTAATCCCGCGCCTTTGGGAGGCTGAGGTGAGTGGATTGCCTGAGCCCGCGGGTTCGAGACCCGCCAGGGCAGCGAGACCTCATCTCTACAATAAATAAAAAAATCAGCTGGGCATGGTAGCGTATGCCTGTAATTCCGGCTACTTGGAAGGCTGAGGTGGAAGAATCGCCGGAGCCCAGCAGGTTGAGGCTGCGGTGGCCGGAAGCGGCCACTGCACTCCAGTCTGGGCGACCGAGTGAGACTCCAACTCAAAAAAAAAAAAAGAAAAGAAAAAGAGCAGGAAGAGTCAATTACACAAATGTCTCTGGGTAGGCGTAGAAATTGAATTTTGCCTTTGTTCAGCACCTGTAAGATAAGCTTGTAGTCATTGTGGAGTTTTAGGAGCTAGACTTAGATCGCAGACCTACAGTTACAATTGGCATGCTTTTGTTTATCGAAGGCCAGCAAAATAATTTGCTTATGAAGAAATGATCTGTGGGGAAACCCTTCCCAGGTATCTGAGGCCTTTTACTTTTCCATTGGTATCTGCCTGAAGCATACTTGTTTACTTGTTTGGAGGAGGGTGTTGCTATGACTCAGCTTCAGGGCTTATTTTTTTGGCATAAGTTTGGGGTGATCCAGAATTTTTAATTTCCTTTACAGAAACTTCTTTATAAAGAAAGATCTGTTTT
>NW_007063387.1:0-920 GCF_000164805.1 Carlito syrichta | reverse complement strand
GGATTTTCCAATTGTTCAAAGCCTCTTTCTGTTTTGAAACTTCTTGCTTAGTTGAGAGTTTGTCCAAGGCAACTCTTGGTGGCTTGATTGTACAGATGGCACAGCATTCCCATGTATTGAACTTTGGAGTGTTGAATTTCTCTCATGCAGCACAATAAACAATTTGCCTCTCCTAATTATTCCATTTTCCTTACTAATTGGTAACCTTCTGGGCCATTTGTATCTGTGGGCAACTTACAAGTATTTTAAAAGTATTTTGCCTAGAAAAACACTAAATATGTCAGCCCTTCCTTCTGTATGTTTGTATATGTTGTCCTGAGAAGTATAACCCTTGTGTGCCAGTATTCTTTTTAGAAGGTCTTGCTGAGGATTTTACTTGGTAAACATGAAATGTATATACTAGTGTGTGAAATCTTGGACAAATGCAGGCTGGAATAATGGTGTGTTACCTAGTTCTTCAGCTAAGGAGAAGCTTTTCTGTGCTTTCTTTCATTGCCCTACAACTGGCCAAGTGGCTCAGCCAGACACTTTGATTCTGGATCTCAAAAACCACTGGGAATTCTTGGATTAGTGGTTGAAGGTTGAAAACTCTCTTATAATGTCTGAAAAGGTTAGGAAAGTTTCCAAGTTATATAATTTCTATACAAAGAAGTAGCTGTGACTTGGAAAGTGCTATTTTATCTATCCATTCACTGATCTATTAATTGAGTAAACATTCATGAAATAACATTCTATGTTCCAGACCCATGTGTGGAGCTGTGGATACAAGGAATAAAACCCAAGGGGTTTACTGTCTAGTAGGGAGAGATGGACTTGTAATAATTAAATAATTGGATATGTGTTATAATAGGTTTCAGTAGTATAATAGAAATAGACAGGTGGAGGAAGGTTGTTATGGTAGGAACAGAAACATACATGAG
>NW_007063386.1:0-770 GCF_000164805.1 Carlito syrichta | reverse complement strand
TAGACAGATCATCAGGACAAAAAAATCAGCAAGGAGATCCGGAACCTCAATGAGACTCTGGACCAAATGGACTTAATTGATACCTATAGAACACTCCATCCAAAGACCACAGAATACACATTCTACTCATCACCACATGGAACATATTCTAAGATCGACCACATAATTGGACACAAATCAAGTATAAGCAAAGTTAAAAGGACTGAAATTCTGCCATGCACCTTTCGGACCACAGTGGAATAAAAATAAACATTGACACCAACAAAGTCCCTCCAAAACCCACAAAGACATGGACACTAAACAGCATGATGCTAAATAACTCCTGGGTCAATGATGACATCAAAATAGAGATCAAAAGATACATGGAAACAAATGAAAATAAAGAAACATCTTACCAAAATCTCTGGGATGCCTTAAAAGCTGTAATAAGAGGGGAATTTATATCCCTACAAACACACATGAGGAAAATGGAAGGAACAGAAATTGACAACCTAACAAGCCACCTAAAGAAGCTGGAAAAGCAAGACCACAAAAACCCTAATTTCAGCAGAAGAATCCAGATCACCAAAATAAAAGCCCAAATCCAGGACATAGAAGACAAAAAGATAATACAAAAAATCAATGAAACAAAAAGCTGGTTCTTCGAAAGGGTAAACAAGATTGATGGTCCCCTAGCTAGACTGACCAAGAAAAAACGAGAAAAAAACCAAATAAGCATAATCAGAAACACAAAAGATGAAGTCACATCTGACCCTGAAGAAATACAAAAG
>NW_007063385.1:2359-3153 GCF_000164805.1 Carlito syrichta | reverse complement strand
GGTATGTATATCTGTTATCCCTCTCGCACTTCTCTCTTTCACTTATTTTGACTTATGATTTTATCATTGTAACTGTTGGTTTAAATCACGTTTGTTGTTTACCTTCTGACTTACACTGTTTCTTGATTTTATTGCCGTGTCTCCGTGTTGCTATCAGTACTCTTTAGTACTGTGTAGCTATCAGTACTCTTTCTTACGTGTCTTTCTTCACCTCTTCCCAGCCCTGTGTCTCGTTCTCACCTGATAGTTGGTATGTATATCTGTTTTCCCTCTCACGCTTCTCTCTTTCTAACTCCCTATTGACCCCCCTTCCTCCATTATTTTCCTCTTCTATATGCCCCCCTTTTAAATCTAGGGACCAAGACTGCATACTGCTGAATAGACAGACTGTATAGCAGAGGGAAAAGTGAACAAAGCCAGAAGACCCTCATAAGGAAGAACAGGTCATTGCAGAAGAGAAATAAAAGAAACCCCACCTTCCCTCAAAAACAGAATTGAAGAGGGGGAGGGAAAGGGGAAAGGGAGAAAAATCTACAGAAATGAAGAAAAACCAAAAGAAGAGTATGGGTCTCTCCCAGACGCCTGGGAGAGCAGACATTGAGAAAACTGACTTTGGAATACAAACAATGAAAAGTCCCCAGAATGAAGCGTCTCAAAATGCAAATGTAGATATCAAAACAATAATGGAGAGATTAAAAAGAATTGAGGAGACACAAGAAGAAACTAGGAAGGAGCTGATATCTGAGATAACAGTAATAAAGAATACTATGAATGAAATAAATAACAAATTGATA
>NW_007063385.1:0-919 GCF_000164805.1 Carlito syrichta | reverse complement strand
CCTTAAAGCTGTAATAAGAGGGGAATTTATATCCCTACAAACACACATGAGGAAAATGGAAGGAACAGAAATTGACAACCTAACAAGTCACCTAAAGAAGCTGGAAAAGCAAGACCACAAAAACCCTAATTTCAGCAGAAGAACCAGATCACCAAAATAAAAGCCCAAATCCAGGACATAGAGGACAAAAAGATAATACAAAAAAATCAATGAAACAAAAAGCTGGTTCTTTGAAAGGGTAAACAAGATTGATGATCCCCTAGCTAGACTGACCAAGAAAAAACGAGAAAAAACCAAATAAGCATAATCAGAAACACAAAAGATGAAGTCACATCTGACCCTGAAGAAATACAAAAGATCATTAGAGACTACTACGTACACTTGTAAGGAAACAAACTTGAAAACCAGAAGGAAATGGAAGACTTTCTGACATCACACAACCTACCTAGGTTGGAACAAGAAGAAATTGAGACCCTAAATAAACCAATAACAATCAAGGAAATCGACCACGTAATAAGAAAACTTCCTACAAAAAAAAGCCCTGGTCCAGATGGCTTTCCAGCAGAATTCTACAAGACATTTAAGGAGGAGCTGATACCAATCCTACTGAAGGTATTCCAGGCGATTGAAAAAGATGGAACTCTCCCCAAATCATTTTACAAAGCCAACATCACATTGATACCCAAGCCAGGTAAAGATCCAACAAAGAAAGAGAACTACAGGCCAATATCTTTGATGAACACAGATGCTAAAATTCTCAACAAAATCCTAGCAAACCGGATTCAGCAATACATCTCAAAAATCATCCATCATGACCAAGTAGGCTTCATTCCTGGCATGCAAAGCTGGTTCAATATTCGTAAAACCATAAATGTAATTAAATACATCAACAGATGTCAAAACAAAAACCACATGATCA
>NW_007063384.1:0-793 GCF_000164805.1 Carlito syrichta | reverse complement strand
TTTTTTAAAATAAATTACCCCAAGTTCAAGGACAATATTTCATTCCAACCATATGGCACCTAACATATTAATGACAGGAACACTATGATGACTATTAAAATTATGCCAATGAAATAAAAGATAAACTAGTTGGATGCAAGTAGACACAGACTTTAAAATTCCATAAGTTAATCATTGATTTTTGGAAAATTTGATCCCTAGATTGCACAGTAACAATTCAGCAATGACACATGGAAATAAATCAAGAAGACACAAGTGTTATGGAGACATTGTTCTACATTTCTACAGACATGTTGAACGATCTTTTATAGATTTGGTCTATTAGTTCCTTTGAAAAATCCTCTTTGACTTATTCACTTAATTCAATAATAATCAACCCTAACTTAATATGAGGCACTGCAACAGTAACTTGATAAACCATTTGCAAAGAGGATAAACAACAAATTATAATATATTGTTATAACTACAAAGTGCTTTAGGAGCAGGTAAAAGCTTCTCAAAGGAAGCTGAAATCTGAAGAAAACCTAGAAATTCACCAGATTTTAAAAAAGTGGAATGGTGCAGAGACAGGATTATACAAAGAAAGGGAACCACATATACAAAATCAAGGCAACATACAGATAGCATGATAAATTCAAAGATGTAATCATATTTTAATGTGAATGGAGTTTAGAATGTCAGTCACAGGAAAATCAAGTAATGAAACAGAGAAGTATGAAGAAAACAGATCAGAGTATGAAAGAAGATAAGTCTATATTCTTGGAATAATGGAAAACTGTTTAAAGGGCTGTAT
>NW_007063383.1:0-816 GCF_000164805.1 Carlito syrichta | reverse complement strand
TTCATGTGGACATTTCAGAGAAGTCTAAATTCAGTGGCCCACTTGCAAGTATGGAGTTTATAGAATTTCACATTTCAGAGCTGCTGCCTCCAGAGTGAGCATCTTTGTAGGGAGGGCCAGGGTCTCTGCATTTTAATAAGTTCCACGAGGGAGTCCTACACAGAGCCAAATCTGAGAGTTACTACTTCCATGGCTATGCACCCTGCCCCTGGCTGGCTGGGATGTAGAAACAGTATTTGAGTGCTGGCTCTGGCATTAGTTACAAACTCATGAGAAGAAACACCGAGACCATGTATGGCAATATTGATGGGCAATGATGGGATTCTGGGTAAGTGAGGCTCCCAGGGTAGAATTTAATGTTAGCTCTTTTCCTGGGACTTCCCCAGTGAAATATTGGGACAAGCTGCTTGTTTTCAGCCCACTGAGTCCTGGCTCTATTCCCCTGCCTTAGCTGTGGACACTTGTCAATGTGCCCTTAGGTCCAACTTTGCCCTTTGCTGTTGAGAGGTTTTGTGTGTATAGAGCATGTCTCAATTGTGTCTTTTTCTTTCTTTCTTTCTTTCTTTCTTTCTTTCTTTCTTTCTTTCTTTCTTTCTTTCTTTCTTTCTTTCTTTCTTTCTTTCTTTCTTTCTTTCTTTCTTTCTTTCTTTCTTTCTTTCTTTCTTTCTTTCTTTCTTTCTTTCTTTCTTTCTTTCTTTCTTTCTTTCTTTCTTTCTTTCTTTCTTTCTTTCTTTCTTTCTCTCTCTCTTTCTTTCAGTTGGAGTCTCACTCTGTCGCCCAGACTGGAGTGCAGTGGCCGCTCCCGGCCACGACAGC
>NW_007063382.1:0-917 GCF_000164805.1 Carlito syrichta | reverse complement strand
CTACATAGCTCTATCAGCTACATAGCTCAAATCTATAAAAATAGAAATAAATCATGTCCTGTGGTAAAGAATGACTTTTCCAAAGTCTCCACAGACTTTGGTAGATACTGTGACACTGGGAGCCAATATCTGGGCGTCAGTGTCCTTACTAAACACTTCAGTGTGGGTGGCACAGACAGCTGTGCCCAAGAAAGGAAAATGAAATTCTTGTAACTGTGACTAAACAAATGATGTAGGGTTCACAGAATTAGAAAGCATAAGAATCATACAATAAAGCAAATGTTATTTGTTATGTTTCTTAACAGTAAAAAATGTCCCTTGTTTCAATTCCCTTCTTCATTTGTACCACAGAGACATGGTGTGGTACAGTGAGAACCTGAAATGACAGAAAAACATTGAGGTTAAGTATTGTTTTTAGTCAGATGAGTTCCGACATGGGCAGCAAGGAAGTTTTAAACATTGGCAGGCAATGGGAGCTTTTTTTTTTTGAATTGGAGTCTCACTCTGTCATCCAGACTGCCTTAACCTGCTGGGCTCCAGCAATCCTTCCGCCTCAGCCTTCGGGGTAGCCGGAATTACAGGCATGCTCTACCATGCCCGGCTGATTTTTTTAATTTAATGTAGAGATGAGGTCTCACCAAGTTGCCCAGTCGGGTCTCGAACCTGCGGGCTCAGGCAATCCACTCACCCTAGAGGTCCATCTCCAAGCTTTATTGACAAGTAGCAATGCCAATGTGTGTTGCTGTGTTCCACTTGTAACATTTCACAGGACTTTATTTATTTATTTATGTTGAAATCACTATTGCCAATGAAAATCTAACCTGATATAAACAGGAATAAAAGTTCTAAGAACCATCTTAAAATCACAAGTATCATCCCCCAGTTCTAACAAAATAAACTTTCCTCTGGAGGTTAGG
>NW_007063381.1:0-941 GCF_000164805.1 Carlito syrichta | reverse complement strand
TTGAGGGATTTTCTTTTTTCAAAAAGGGATGTAAGATTCTATCAAATATGTTTTATATTTCTGTCTGAGATAATCAAGTATTGCTTTTGCAGTTATTTGTGTGTTGAATTACATTTATTGATTTGTGCATGTTAACCCAGTCTCAGTCTCGGGAGAATCCTGTCTGGTCATGATGGGTGATTCTTGAAATGTGTTGTTGGATGTGATTTGCCAGAGTCTTGTTGAGACTTTTTGCATCTATGTCCATCAAGGAAATTGGCCTGAAATTTTCTTTCCTTGTTGGGTCTTTGCCATTTCTGTGTATCAAGGTAATATTGGCTTCATAGAAGGAGATAGAAAGAATTCCCTCGTTCTTGATTGGTTGACTACATTCAGTGGGATTGGTATCAGTTCTTCCTTGTAAATCAGGTAGAATTCAGCTGAAAAACCATTTGACCCAGGGCTTTTTCTTTCGTGGGGAATTTTCTCATCACTGAATCAATTACTTGCATTGTTACTTGTCTTTTGAGAGTTTTAATCCCTTTCTGTTTCAATCTTGGGAGGTTGTGCATTACTAAGAATTTCTCCATTTTATCTAGCTTTTCTAACTTACATACTGGCTTTCTTGCATTTTCTAATAATCTCTTACATGTCTTCAGGGTTGGTTGAAGCATTGCCTTGTTGCTTCTCTTTATTCACATTTTCTGTTTTTTTGCATCTATGTTTGCTTGTTTGTTAATCTGGCCAGGGGTCTGTTGATCTTATTTATTTCTTCAAATAAGAAACTTTTCATCTTGATGATATTTTTAGTCTTCATTTTATTCAGCAGTGACCCTCTTTTGAAAATTTCTACAGTACTGATAACGGGATCAGATAGCTCTTGTCTTTCCAGCTCCCTTAGGTGTAACATTTGACTATTTACTTGATATCTTTCTATTTTCTTGATAGGTGCCTACAGTGCT
>NW_007063380.1:0-776 GCF_000164805.1 Carlito syrichta | reverse complement strand
TGTGAACGGTTGTTTGCTTGGAGTGGAACTATGGCATTAAAAACATTTTACTGAAACTGCTACTTATTAATGATGAATGGTTCTTTGCCTTAAATGGTGGACAACCAAACTCTTCGACAACCAAAAATATGAAATTCAAATTTCCAAGTGTAAATTATATTCAGATGAAAAAACATGCAGTAATATCCATAAGAATTGTTGTACTCTGTGCCAGGTAACAGCAGTTATCTCAATCTACCCTGTACAATTGTGGAGATGGGGGGAATCTAAGCTAAGGGATATCAAAACATCGTAGATATATGCTTCATCTTCTTCTTTCTGACCTGTCTTCCTCCTCCCATGTTTTTAAAACACTTTTCACTTTTTGTAAAATTATGTACTCAAAAGTGAAGAATTTAAACCTGAGTTCACAGGTGAACAAACACAGTTTCGCAGATTCGTGCTCTACAACAGTACATTGAAGGAGTTTATGAAATGTGCCTTTCGGTGTGGAAGAGAGAGGCTCAAAGGTAGAAGTCACATACCCACTGTCCTATGCAGTGGGCCATGACTTGGCTAGGAGGATGTGGATCGACTTAAGGGTTACCATTTCAGCATCTCTTTCATCAGGATCCCTTGTTAATGGCGATTTCATTCCTTGCCTTTTCTCTTGGTGTTGGCACCGGGAGCGCATCTCCAGCCGTCCTTTGTAACATTTAGTAGCCTTAACAAATCCTCCTTGCTCCTGTGGAAAGCTTCCTCATGTTGTTATTCAGAGGAACTGAACCAGTCAGTGG
>NW_007063379.1:0-928 GCF_000164805.1 Carlito syrichta | reverse complement strand
GTTCCAGCTATTCAGGACGCTGAGGCAGAAGGGCAGCCTTAACCTGGAGGATACAAGTGAGTCATGATCATGCTATTGCACTCCAACCTAGGTGACAGAGTGAGACCTTACGAGAAAGGAGGGAAGGGGAGGTGAGGGAGGAAAGGAAGGCAGGAAGAAAGAAAAAGAAAACCGGAGCTAAAAGAATGTGTCACTGTGCATTTTCAGAAACAAAAGTGATCATTGTTAAAAGTAAATAAAGGTCAATTTGCATTATATGTTCATAAGCAACACAAAATGTCAACAAGCATTACTAACAGAAAACAGATTAAGAAAGTGGTTTCTGTAAACAAAGCAACACAAATAATATTGTTACAAACAGACAACTAACACTGACTGAACACACCCAAACGCCAGTGTTAATGGTGTTTATTATCTCATTGGTTGTCATGAACCTATGATGGAGAAAACCTTCATTATCTATCTTTTAGAGATAAAGTAACTGAGGTTCAGAAAAGCAACTATTTCTGGTTTTTATGTGGCAGAGCAGTATTTGAAATCAGCTATGTCCAATTCTAAGGCCTGAGGTGTTTTTTATTTGCTTGCTTATTTTTGGAGTCAGGGTCTCACTCTGTCATCCAGGCTGGAGCACAGTAGCACAACCATGGCTCACCACAGCCTCAACTTCCTGGACTCAGGTGGTCCTCCCACCTCAGTTTCCTGAACAGCCAAGACTACCGGTGCGTGCCACCATGCCTGGCTATTTTTTGCACTTTTTTTGTACAGACAAGGTCTCACTATTTTGCCTAGGCTAGTCTCAAACTCCTGGGCTCAAGCAATCCTCCTGCCTTAGCCCCCCAAAGTGCTGGGATAACAGCCGTAAGCCAGCATGCCTAGATGAATTCCAGAGCCTGAATCATTTACTGATAAGTTCCACTTTTATAAACTG
>NW_007063378.1:43815-78557 GCF_000164805.1 Carlito syrichta | reverse complement strand
ATAAAAGCTTATATTATTTAGAAGTAAACCTTTTACACTGTTAGACTAAAATTTCGGGTAAGGCCTTACAGCAGAAAACATTCTATACTTTAAGTTTCCATTTCTCTCTAACTCTCTGAGCCATTGTTGTCTCTGTTTCTCAGAAGTAACCATGCAGCCTTTGTTCCTGTAAGCACTCTGTAAGCAGTTTCTCCCGATAGCTAAAGATTAGCAACCAAAATTGTTTTAATAGTTTTGTTTTCCTGTCTCTAGCCAGGCAGAACGTGTCTAGTTTCACTACGTGTCAAGACTCTCAGCTTGCCTCAGCCCCTGGCCATCATCATGACAACGGGGCTTTTCCTTGTCCAAGAGTGTGACAACCACTGTTTGATTTATTCACTTAGATCAAATTTTCTATCAGGAAGTTTAGAAATATATATATACACACAATTCAGTTATCTACATATAACACTGTGTGAACCTGTGCTTGCTACTTCACTTCCTTCTGCTTGGGATTTGCCCTCTAATATGCCTGGTAGTAATGAAACCCAGTTATGGGCCTGTTGGAGAGTAAAACCAAAGTACTCTTACTTATTTCTGAATATACTTTTGCACTTTGGATTTCTGCTTTAAGGCATCGACTTCAGTGTCGGGCAGACTTCAATGGTAAGGTACACATTGGGTTTGTCAAACACTGTGGTTAGCGTTCTCTGCTTCTCACTATTTAGCATTTCATAGAGGGCTCTGGCACCAGTGTCCCTGACAGAAATAGTTTTTACTGCTGGACATTAAAATAAATAGATTTTGAGTGTTTTGTTAAATCATAGAAAATTAATAGGTAATTTTACATTAGGTAAATATAAGTATAGCTTATAATAGCAGATTAATCATTAAATATTATAGAAAACAGTTAGCAAAACTATTACTGAAATCATACACTTCTTATCTTGATGTAAGCTTTGTGAAGCACAATATGCATCATGGAATTTTGATTGTTAATTGTTACCTTAAGCAAAAATCTTTTGTGAAGTATGTTATGCATCATGAGACCTGTAAGCCCCCAGTAGGTATTTGTCATACTGCTGTAGGTTATAGAAAATGATATATAAGCTGGATAAAGTTTGAATAAAATTGGCACACAGTCCTTGGCCAGATTGGTCCCAGAAGAACTGCCTCAGAGTCATTTCTTCTCGCCGTGTCCTAATTCCCCGGTGCAGGCCCAACCCCCCTCCGGTCAGGGCCAGTCCCCGACAATCTCCCCTTAGGAGACTGTTAGCCCCACCTTGGAGTGGGAAGAGTGCTCTTTCCAAGCCTATTTTCCTCTGTCTCCTCCCGTCCAATATTTCCTCTTGGAGTTGAGCAAGTCAATAGGCATCTGGCCATGGGACCCTGCTCTGAGGACTGGCTCCTTCAGGGGGTCTCCAGACTCCTTGGATTCACCAGCCTCCTCCTTAGTGAGTATCTTGGGGACCTTTGGGAGGGAGGACAGTGAGGTAGACTGGGAGAGTTGGGCCCTGACCACTGGGAGGCTGTTGAGGCCCTGTTGTCTTTGGGGAAAAGAAAGAGAAAATGGTTCTGTTATAATTTATATGTGCAGTGTATTTGTTCAGAGCTCCAAGGCAATGGCAAAGAAGAAAAGTTTTTCTGCTGGTGAGGATGCAAGGAACCCTGAGCTAGGGCAGCCACCTTGGCTGCATTTGGGGAAGCTTCACCAGGGAGGTGAAGTCACTTCTGCTGTCTTAGCAGGGAATCCACAAGAGCCTGGAGCTACCAGGGAAGATGCAGGAGACAGATAAAATACTGGCCTTCTGGGCAGAGGCATGGGGACAAGGCCCTCCTAGCATGGAACTCACAGGTGTCCTGAAGCCCCTGCTGCTGCCCTGTGGAGGAAGGGGCAGAGCAAAAGCCCATGTCTTAACTGGAAGACTTTCTCTGGTCTGGGCTTCATGAACTTCTCCACTGAAGAAGGTAAGTGAACACCACTTCCCTGCCTGAGCTTGGGGTTCAGCTTCCAGCAGATCATCACAGAGGAGAGGTACTTAGGGTGTCACACATATTATCTTAAAATCTGTGTAATTTGCATAGTTTTCCTTTTAACATGTCATAAGGAATTTGGCTTTGAGTGAAATGAATACTGTAGGTGAATGCACTTTGTCATCCTATGAGTTCCTTTCCCCCAACCCCAAAATGACTCTCAGGCCTGTAGACCTTGGATGAAACAATGTTCCACAGAAATCCCTGGAGACTAGAGGGGAGGTGCCTATCCATTCAGAAATGATTTAGGAGTATCTGTACCATGGATTATTAGGAAAGTCAAAAGAACAAATGTCCCAATGACCTGGGAAGAATATTCCATTTCTACAATATAAGATGCTTGTATTCTCATCAGCAAGATTCAGGAGACAAAACACAATGAAATCATTAAACTGTGAAAGGAAAAGAAAGCAACCTTTAAAATACATGGATCTGAGGGATTCCAGCCTCCAGACAGTAGGTCCTGAGCTGGGGGGAGGGAATGAAAAAGGAAGAAACAAAGAACAGCAGGATTGGGGGGTCTCTCTACTCAGTAGGGGAGAGCAGGTTTATTTTTACAGCATACCCCTTATATAGGGCCAAACTAACTTTTAACGAGACATGTCTTACTGTTCTAAATATTTTAGCATGACTCCTGTGTCTACTGCTACTGAATAATGCTATTGTTAAAAACTGGCAGCATCCAGACTGGGGAGACATGAGGTGACACGGTATTGCTTTTATCAAACCAACTCCCTAAGGGTAAGCAGAGAGAAGGGAGTACCGGCCAGGCTTCCTTGAACGCAAGCCAGGAGCACAAAGATCCTGTCAGCTTATGTCCTCATCTTCTTCATCTCCTTTTTTATTTCTTTTAAGCACTCTTGGATTTGGAGCTTTATTTGGAGCTCTCAGATGACTCGTCCTCTGTTGGGAGCCAGTCTTGGAGGCCCATCTGATTGACAGGGTCCGGGTGGGCCAAAGACCCTGGGCCGCAGGGCAAGCCCAAGAAGCTGAGGCCCTTCTGTCTTTCACCTTTGCTGTTTGATACCGCTGACGAACTCTGTGCAGTCGTGGAAGAAGAAAATGGCATGTTTATGTGAAGTACTCACAGCTAACCTGGAAATATCATGGTTTATTTTTCCATTTTTCCCACTATGCCATTTGGCCTGTTCTAACATATGCAAGGGTTAAACTCTGAAGCACACCAAGAATGCTTTCTTTCACTTGGTTATAAGTTACTAGATATTGCTTAAGTGATAAATGATATAAGTATATCCACTCCTTATTTGATTTAGGATTATGCAGTTTAGTGTTTAGACATAAGGTTTTTTAGAAGCACAAGTTTATAGTAAGTTCATTATGAATTCATTATAAGTTCTAACACTTATATAGGAGTTATGTAGGTGATTTATAACACTGTTTTCACTGACTTAGGATAAAGATTAATGTTAAGGTTTTTACTTAATTCTATAGTTAAAACTCTGAGTTAACATTTATAGAGTAGGTTTTCACTAAACTCATAATATAATAATCACACTTTTATGACAGATCAGTTAAAACAGAAAGCAACCTTGAGGGGCCTGGGAAACATTACTAAAAGTTTCTTTTGAGTTCTCTTTAGAAACAAGCACTGCAAGATAAGAGAAAAGTAACGAGGACATCTGGACAAGGGAGGCGATCACAGGACTCTGAAGAACATAAGAGCCTAAGATGAGAACATTCCTGACACATAAAGAAATATACACTTAAAGAAACTTTCTTGAAACATTTGTAATTTGGGACATTGGACTAAGAGTGTCATTGTTGGCTTTATGAATAAGATGTTGTCTGGAGGCCTATGGGAATCTTGGTTTGTTTGCTACTAAAGCCTATGAGAATCTTGGTTTGTTCGCTACTAAGACCACTAGCTGTGGTCTTTTAAAAGATATGAATGTGAAAGAGTTTTCTTTGTCTTGCCCCTTCAAAAATGGTATAAAAGCTCTGTGTTAACTAGCATTAAATCATCATCTGTTCAAGAAGCAGGTGTCCGTGTATATGATCTTTGTCTGTCGCCTATCTGTCTCTCCTTCAACACATTTCACGACCCTTGTGGGGCGGGCCCTCACAGTCCTCCTGCCTGGATGTACAATGGAAGACAAAGCAGCCAAATTAAAATTAATATTTCTAAAGCTATTAATGACCAAATGCTATGGGATGATATCAATTGCTTAACCTTATCTAAGATATCATTGGCCAATGTGCTAGCAGACGATAAAGATGACCCAGATGTAGAAATATCTACAATATCTTGATGCAACAATGCAATATCCAAAGAAATGTTATTAGAGGAACAAATTCCCAGCAAAATATTTCTAACCAGATCCTAACGACATTCAGAATTATTATAAGGCTTAGAGGTTACACAAATCCTTTGGAGCTCTGCATGACATCGTAACATAACCCAAGTCTTTAATGCAGCAACCTGGTCTCCAAGAACCAGGAATGTCTCTTCCAGTGCATTGAGTTGCACCTCCAATTTTTTAAAATTTATTTATTTATTATAAAGATGTGGGATACAGTTCAGGGTTAGGTATACAAACATTGATTATGCGGTTACCCTTGTTGATAAGGTATGTCCCTCCCTCCCCTAGCAGTTTCCCTCAACTGCCAGTCCCACCCCCCCACTCCCCTGACAGTCTTCCACTACTGTCAATCGCTTTCTTATAGCCTTATAATTGTTCAAGGTCACCTTATGAGTGAGAGCATATGGAATTCAGTTCTTTGCTTCTGTGATAAATCACTGAGTATGATTGACTCCAAATCCATCCAATTTGCTGCAATGTCCACATATTTGTCCTTCTTTATGGCTGCATAATGTCCCATTGTATATATGCACCACATTTTTTTAATTCAGTCAAGCTTCGATGGGCAACACCGTTGGTTCCATGTTTTTGCTATTGTGAAAGAGCTGCAACAAACACATGCGCAGGTATCTTTTTCGTAGAATAATTTGAATTCCTCTAGGTATATTAGCAATAGCAGAATTGCTGGGTCATATGGAAGATCAAGTTCTAGTCCTTTCAGAAATCGCCACACTGTCTCCCAAAGAGGTTGTACTAGTCTGCATTCCCACCAGCAGTGTAGAAGCATTCCTTTTTCTCCACATCCTCACCAGCATCTGTTATTGTTTGTTTTATTAATGATGGCCATTCTTACAGGGGTTAGGTGATATCTCAATGTGGTTTTGATTTGCATTTGATAAGTGAGGCTGAGCACTTTTTTATGTTTCTGTTGGCTGCCCTTATATTTTCTTTTGAAAAGTGTCTATTCGTGTCTTTTGCCCACTTTTTAAAGGGGCTGTTTGTTTCTTCCCTTTCGGCGCGTTTGAGTTCCTTGTATATCCTAGATGTTAGACCTTTGTCAGATATACAGTTGGCAAATATTTTATCCCATTCTGTGGGCTATCTGTCTGCTCTCTTGATGGTTTCTTTTGCTTTGCAGAAGCTCATTAATCTGATGAGGTCCCACTTGTCTATCAGATTTCTTAAGGTATTGGTCTTTCGGGTTCTGAATAGGAATTGGTTCCCAGTATCAATTTCCATAAGGGTGTCTCCTGCGCTTTCCAAGATTCTTATTGTTTGAGGTTTTACGTTTAGGTCTTTGATCCATTTATAGTTAATTTTTGTGTATGGTGATAGTTAGGGGTCCTTTCTCAATCTTCTGCATGTGGTCAACCAGTTTTCCCAGCACCATTTACTGAATAGGTTTTCATCTCCCCAGTGGTTGTTGCTGGAGGCTTTGTCAAAGATGAGTTGGTTGAACACCTCCAATTTAACATCATTGGAATCTTGGTTGGAGAGAGTAGTGGAAATGTTCTTAGCAAAATGGTTGCATACTGAGCAGTGGGGATTTCTTGAGTAGTGGTGGCTGCTGCAATCAGTGTGACCAATGCAGTAATACCAGTAGCTAAAAGCCCAATAAATCTTTGGGGGCATCAAACAGGATGGACATTTGAGAAAGCAGATGCCAGTCAGAGTCCTGATACCTTGGCCCAGAAATGTTCACAGTTATCATAACAAAAGAGTGCTGATACAATACCACAACTTGCTGCCCTCTATTTTGACGAGAAACACAATTAGTGAGATTACAATAAGAACACTTTAAGGAAAAATAAAAGAATTCCATAGTAATTTTTCAGGGCCCTGTCAATAAAACATAAAGGGGAGGGGAACACAGGCAAATACTTTATGGGAGCCATTGTAAGATGGCTGGTTCAATTCAGACTGATGGGAGATGAGAATGGGCCCCAAAGCTGCCATAAGTTTTCAAATACCAAGCTGAGGGCATCCTGCTGAGGCAGAAAGGATCATCTCC
Source organism: Carlito syrichta (assembly GCF_000164805.1). NCBI lineage: Eukaryota > Metazoa > Chordata > Mammalia > Primates > Tarsiidae > Carlito > Carlito syrichta. Next base: position 72,212 of record NW_007063378.1, on the reverse strand, counting down.
ACCCACCCTCCAGAGGTTTCAACACACTGTAATTCAGTCTTAACTTGCAGATTAGTAGTAGCCCAGTCCATGACCCTTCTTTAGTGCAGGGAATACGATGCCAGGTGGCCACAGAATAATGACACCTACACCAACTCGAAAACTGAGACAACAAATATGAGGCTGACTCAGAACAAAGGGGACTTCCAGAAGGTGGGGTCTTTGTAAAAGATGTGGTATGAGACCGCGACAGCCCACACAAAGACATGATCCATTTTCTGTTCATCCAAGGCTGGTGCTCCATGCCTTGAAGCATAAGCCCATGAGTATATTTTAAAGTAGAAGCAATTGGCTCACAGCCTGGATCCCCTATGGTAAGCGGGTGCCACAAACGTGAAAAACAAATGGGCACATTGGTACACCACTCTTATAAGAAAACCCATCAACCTACTGCGGGGTAATAGAGTCAGTGGAGGGGTGGCCCAATAGAGAAGTATTACTAACATATACTGGGACCAAAAGGTGGTCCCAAACTACAGCTCTTAAAAAGGGGGGTTCGGGCACATAAGTCCAATAAGGAGAACTATGTCCTACCACCATGCCTACCTGACAAGCCACTACATGGCTAAGAACAGTGTAGAGGGGTCAGAGGCAGATCCCCTGCTGTTCTGCACCGTGCTTTCAGCTTTAGAAATAAGCACCTTCAGTTGTCCCCAAGAGGGTGGCATGGCTTACCGCATCACCCTGGAATGGGGGGCCTATAAGGTGGCGCTGTTCCCAGTGGGACGACACACACTTTCCTGAACGGGGGAATCAGAGACCCAGTCCGATCTTCCATTGGCACGCGGGAGCTGGGGACTTGTGTAGAGGTGGATAAATCAAGCTGGGAACCAATGGGATCCCTATGCATTCTAGGGAAAACACAAGCACTGCCTTGTCCCCAGATGAGCACTGGGTCAGGTCCTTGCCACTGGCCTATCAAAGGATCCTTCCAGTGAACTAAAGTCTCTGCTTTGAGAGAAGAATGCCAAAAGTGTTCTGCAGCTGATACCCCTTCATTGTCCAATTTAAGAAAATTAAGGATTAATAATGCATGTGCCTAAAGTGTATGTGGTGAAGAATGTTCATATTCCCCTTTTTTTAATTTTAATAATTGTTTTAAGCATTCTACTGGCTTGTTCCACTATGCCCTGTCCCTGTGGGTTATAAGGGATTCCAGTAGCATGAGAAATTTGAAATGTGGAACAAAATTGGGCAAAAGACTTATTAACATAAGCAGGGCCATTGTCAGTCTTGATATATTTAGGAATGCCCGTGACAGCAAAGGCTGCAAAGCAATGAGCTATAACATATCGAGCAGCTTCCCCTGATCAGGCTATGGCAAAAATAAAACCAGAGCACGTGTCCACTGTAACATTTACATAGGCCAACTTTCCAAAAGAAGGGACATGTGTAACATCCATTGCCATAGATGATTCATGCCCTCAGAGGGAAGGGAGTGAAACTGAGGACAAACAGGACAGTCTTTCACTATTTGTTGGGCTGCTTCCCCGGGCAGTGAAAACTGTCAGCGTAAACTTTGAGCATCCTGATGATGAAGGGCATGAGAAGCAGTGACTGCGGAAGCAGGAGACAATAAGGGGAAGGCAAAAAATCATGTAGCTTCATCAGCAAGGGCATTGCCTTTGGATAACAACCGGGAAGGGCAGAATGAGCACGGATAGGAGCAACATAAAAGGGCTCGGTGCAAGCACGAATATGCAATTGAATGGTCTGTAAATGAGTAATTATATCAGTAGAGGAGGAGGAAGAGACCAGCAGTTTCCAAATGACAAGGCACAATTGCAACATAATGACTGTCAGTGTAAAGATTAAAATGTCTCCTGGGGAGGTTCACAAAAGTCTGACAAACAGCAAATAGCTCAACTCATTGAGGGAATCATAATCTGTCTGAAAATGAGAAATAACACTATTAATGTCAATAACCACTGTTCCAGAAGAGGAGTCGTCTGTAAAAACCAAATCAGCATTTTGCAAAGGCTAGGTAACCTGAGGGAAAATTAAAGAATGATTTTTTGCAAAGGTGAGAAGTCCAGAAGGAGGATAATGGGAATTTACATGCCCAGTAAAGTGGGCTAAAGCCAACTGCCATGCAGGGCATGTTTCCCAAAGCCAAGTCATTTGAGGGAGCAGTGTAAGGAACTACAACTAAAGCAGGCTCATGACCAAAAAGCTCCCTGGTTCATCATCAACCTTTTGTGATGAGGGGGGCAACAGATTCAGATTATGGGGAAAGAGTGCCTCACCAAGAGGATGGTAAGGGTAGCCATTTCACTGGCCCCTGTTGACAAAATACACCTGTTGGCAAGTAGGATGTGGGCAATATGAGAAATGACCATGTATCAGTGAAAGAAATGCAAAAAATCTGTTGTTGGGCAATGGCCTCCCGGACCTGTTACAGCACAGCCAGAGCTTCTGGGGTGAGATGTCATGGAGATCGAGGGTCAGAATCTCCTTTCAGCATATTAAAAAATGGCATTAACTGAGCAGTGGAAATACCCAAGGAGGGACATAACCAGTTGATGTCCCCAAACAACTTTTGAAAATCATTAAAGGTTAATAAAGAGTCCAACCGAATTTGCAGCTTCTGCATGCGAACATTACGTCCCTCTATAAGTCTACCAAGATATTCATATGGGGCTACATTCTGAACTTTCTCTGGGGCAAAAACAAGTCTGGATTGCTGATGGCAGATTGTAAGTTTAAAAACACAACCAGAAGCTGCTCCAGATCAGGATGAGCAACAAGGTTGTCATCCATGTAATGAATGATGTCGGTCTCAGGAAAACATGATCAGACAGGTTTGATGGCCACAAAAGTCTGACATAATGTGGGACTATTGGCCATGCCCTGGGGCAGAAGCTTCCACTGAAATATCTGGGCTTACTGCTGAAAACTAATAACAGGTAAAGAGAAAGAAAAATGTTTCCGGACCTGAGGGAGAAGTGGAATAGTGAAAAACAATCCTTTAAATCTATAACAAACAAGTAATAGTCACCAGGGATGGCCACTGGTGAGGGCAGGATGGGCTGCAGAGGCCCCATAATTTCCATGGAGTGATTTATTGCCCTCAAATCTTGTAGTAAATGCCACTTCCTGATTTTTTCTTAATCACAAAAATAGGAGTGTTTCAAGGCTATTTGAATGCTCAATGTGTCTGACTCGAGGCTGCTATTGAAGAAGTTCTGTTGCCGCTCCAAGCTTTTCTTCAGAAAGCGGCCACAGCTCCAACCATACAGGATCATCAGATAACCAAGTAATAAGATCAGCAGTCTCCTGATGGGGCTCAGGAGAAGCAATGACCATTAATGAAAAGTCGCAGGGTGACCTAAACCAAACCTCCCATTTTTTATGGGAGAAGTTAAGGGATACTGGAATCCTTAGTTAAATTTTACCAGTTCTTGATTTGGGAGGTAACCCTGATCAAACATCTGGGAAGTAACATGAGAACTGGGGCTATAAAGTAACACCCCCATGGCTTGGAGAAAATCCCAGCCCCAAAGATTCAGTGGCAAAAAGGGGAGTGCATAAGGCTGAAAAACTCCCTCATGACCTTCATCATCTTTCCATTTAAGTAATTTGCTACTCTGTAGGGGAGATTTGGACTGTCCGATACCTTGCAAAGCCATCATCGCCTCCTGAAGAGGCCAAGAAGTTGGCTAGTGGGCCTGACTAATGACAGAGACATCAGCCCCAGTATCCAATAAACCTCAGAAAGTCTTTCCTTCTATTAGCAGGGAATATTAAGGCCGCCTTTCTTCAATGGCTTCTACCCAATATGCATGATCAGAAGAAGCAAAGGTATTAGTCCCTCGCTTTTGTGAGAAGATAATGTGTCCCATTTTCTTCAAACGGAGTAACACTAATTGGGCAATTTTCATGCCTGCAGTAAGAGTAATAATGTTCCGAGGAGCATTTCCCATGACTTTAATTTCACCAATGTAGTCAGAGTCTATGATTCCTGGGAGAACTTGGAAGCCCTTCAGGGAAAGACTGCTGCGTCCCAGTAACAGTCCCACCATGTCATCGGGGAGTGGGCCATACACATCCATGGGAATAGGCGGTGTACCCATTTCTGGGGTTAATACAGAATGGGAGGAGGAACTGTGGTCCAGTCCGGCACTCCCTAGGATGGCGTGGTAGAGATCCCTGATCCCCTGGGTGGATGACTCCCCTGAGGAGGCAAGTTGGGCATGGGTTGCAAGGGGTAGATGGACATAACCCCAATTGTTTGATGGGCCTGGGGCTGGCTCCTCCGGAAGTTTCCCGACGAGAGATTTCCGTTTGCATCCGTCTTAGAGCGGCATTCATTAGCCCAGTGGAAACTCTGCTTGTATAATGGGCACACAGATGTAGGATGCCCCATTCTGAGGGGTGTCCTGAATTGGGATTATGGCAGGGCATTCCCTACTGAAATGGCCCATCCACCCACAGTTGAAGCAGGTGTCATGGGTTCCTCCATTACAAGATTTCATCTCTACAATAAATCAAAAAATCAGCTGGGCGTGTTAGCACATGCCTGTAATTCCGGCTACTTGGAAGGCTGAGGCAGAAGGATCACCAGAGCCCAGCAGGTTCGAGGCTGCGGTGGCCAGAAGCGGCCACTGCACTCCAGTCTGGGCGACAGAGTGAGACTCCAACTCAAAAAAAAAATAATTTTTGTGGGGAGGAGTACATTGTAAAGCTGTAGCCATGGCCATCCCCTGCATATAGGCAGGACCAATGCCAGCACACAAGCAAATATAATCTGACAGATCCACCTTTTTATGAAGGGACAAATGGTCACTAGGTAGGCAAAATAGGCATTTTCATAGGCCAGTTGTTTGGCTAAAAGAGTTCCTGCTTCTCCATCTACCAACAATAGCCCACAGCCTGTAACAGTCTAGATGCAAAATCTTGGTAAGGCTCGTCAGGTTCCTGACGTGTTTTGGAAAGCTGCTCTGTCTTAACTGTCTTAACTCAAGCCGATGGTATTTGGCACCATGCTGCCAATGCTGCTCCACTGATCTGACCATACTCAGCTTGGGGATATAGAGTCTGTGCTTCTTGGGGAGTATTCTCCTTGGCCCAAAATCATGTCCACATTAACCATATTTAGATATTTAGCTTACCTCCTCTATTTTTCTCAGCTTGCTCTTTACATCTATCCCAGAAATCTGACTTCCATAACAGATATTCCCTGCCCGACAAACATGCCTTTGCAACCATATGCCAATCAGAGGGAGTCAAGGCGTCTTGTGAAATGGTTTCCAGCATAGCCAATGTGAACGGTGCCATAGCTCCATACTGTGCCACGGCAGTTTTAAGGTCCTTTAGGGACTTAAGAGACAAAGTCTGATACTCTCAGATTTCCCTTCCCTGGTCATCAAAGCCTGTAGTGTTTACTGGATAGGCTTCAAACCCTTCCAAGTCATCTCCCCACAATAGGAAAGATTGAACAGCCTTCTGCAGAGGAGAGAGATGCACCAGACACTTCCTAACATCGGACAGTTGAGTTTGGACGGGAGCCAAAAAAGGAGAAGGTTCGGATCCAGATTCTGGTCGGTGCTCATTGAGGGGTTTCTGAGACCCAAAGGGGGCCCTTGCCATTTCCAGGAGAGATCTCATCCTTAGAAATTGGGATATGATACATCGGTATTGAGGACACTTCCTCTTTTGAATTCAAAGTGCGACACAAAGACTTTTTGAAACTGAGCATTTCTTAGCTAACACACTAAGAAAATCCATGAGTTGAGCAAAAGTACCAGAGGATAATGGAGGGGCTGAAGACTCAACCTTCTCCGAGTGTGGGCTGGGGGCACAGGAAACTTGGTCACAGCGGCCGAAATGGCCACAAAAATCTCATCATTGTGATGCCAAGCAGCAGCCTCACCCAATTCATGCTGAAACTCTCCAAGGAAAAGATCCTTCCTATCCCTGCTGGACCCTAAGGCAGGGGCAGAGGGGGAGCGTCACAGGCAAGGGAGGGTCTGCTCCGCCCTGTGATATTCATGAGAGAGATCTAAACAATCCTGCACCGGGTTCCAAAGGGAAAAAGCATACACTGGTACAGTCTCAGGGCTGTGCACCTGATGATGAGCCTTCAAGTGACTACCCACTTTCCCCATGTAGCCAGCTCAACCATCCCTGCTTCAGGAAACCAAGGACATACTTCCTCTATAAACTACAAACATCTGTCTAATTGTCTATCTGTAACCTTAGTCCCTCTAACTTTCAGCAGCTCCATAGCCTGTAAAAGTGTTTTGTTTCAATGCAATACACAATTATTTTATATTACAAAGCCACCCACTAGAGAAAAGGGGAAATAGACAAACTGAATAGAGACACCTATGGAATAGAAGCCAAAGAAGTCTGACTCCTTGGAGCTCATCCCTGTACCCAGGAGGGAACTCCTGAAGGGAAGTTGCTGGGGGAGGAATGACACCAGGGACTGGGAACATTTGGTTCTGATCCAAGGTGTGCTTCATCAAGTGAACTCATCATGACAATGACAATAGCTAAAGTTAACCAAAAATTTATTGAAAACTATGCAGAAAACTTTTCTCTGTTTAAATCCAAAGAATTCTTTAATGAGGTAAGCATTGTTATTATTCCCATTTTGCAGATGAGAGAGCTGAAGACAGAGAGGTTAAATAACTGCTTAAGGTCACACAGCCAGAAAATGAGGGACTCAATGACTCTAAAGACAATCCCTGGACCATTCTGTTACACTGTCCAACCACATTGGCTCACTGACTCCAAAATAAGTTTCTGGTCAAACATAAAAAAGTGAAGCCATAAGTGTACTAAAGAAAATAAGAGAGAATTCAAAAGCTACTATTGAAGTGGGAGCTATCTTTTTAAGCAAGATATAAATCAAATAAGCAAACCGGGCATGGTGACTCAAGTCTGTAATCCCAGCACTTTGGGAGACTGAGGTTGTGAGGACTGCCTGAGCTAAGGGGTTTAAGACCACCCTGGGTAACTTGATAAGACCTCGTCTCTACAATAAATCAAGCAATAAGCCAGGTGTGGTAGCACACGCCTGTAGCTCCAGCTACTTAGAAAGCTGAGGAGGAAGGATCACCTGATCCCAGCAGGTCAAGGCTGCAGTGGCCATGAGCATGCTACTGCACTCCAGCCTGGGCAACAGAGTGAGAAACCAACTCAAAAAAAACCCCCAAAACACAAAACAAAACAAAAGTAAGCAATACAAATTGTTGCATTTGACTTCATGAAAAGAACATTTTGGCATGGCAAACAGTCCATAGGTAAAGTTGAGAAACAAACTGTTTTAAAAGTTGTATTATATATTAGAAAAAAGGCTAATTTTCTTAAAATATGTTTAACTTCTATAAATTAATGAAAAAAATCCCAAGTGTGGACAAAGGACATTAGGAGACAGTTCAGAGTTCACAAAAAACTCAATAGACAGGTGTAATAATACCAAAGGATGAGGATGAATCTCATTTATAGAAGAAATGCCCATTAAAGCTATAATGAGATATAATTTTTTCCTATAATTTTGAGAAAGGTAAACGTTTGAGCATTAGAGTTGTTGAGAAGCATAAACATCACTGTTAGGAGAGTATATAAGAAAACTCTTTGGAGATAATCATATTGATCAAATGTTCAGACATATGTGCTTTTGATTCATTGCATTCACACTAATGTTTTTTCCTCGTATATATGTATTCATGAGTGCAAAGGCTCAAAGGTAAAGATATTCATTGCAACATTATGTGTATTGACCATCAGCAACCTACATGGGAGAAGCAGAGGAACAGTAGTGCCTCTTATGGAACAGACAGGAAGTGAGACATCTGTGATTGCAGATCCCAAGTGAGCACCAACAAATGCCGCTATGAGTTAAAGCAAGAAGCAGGAAGGTGGCTGAGTGTTCTGTGTGTGTGGGATACCATTATGCACTTGTAAGTGTTGATTATCTCTAAATAAATACACAAGACACTGAGTACAGTGCCTGCTTCTAGGAAATGGGACCTGACAATGAGTCAGAGATAGGAGAGAGATTAAATTTCCAATCTCTTTAATTTCTTCCTTTTTTAAAAAACAGAATCTGGTTATTTTGCCCTGGCAGGTCTTGTAATCCTGGGCTCAAGCAATACTCCCTTCTCTGGCTCCCCTGTAGCTGAGCCTAGAGACCCCTGACAATACCCAGGTCCCCTTCATCTGTTTTTAAAAATAACCATATAAATGTATAATCTGTTTAAACTTAATAAAAAGCCATGTGGTGTTGTTGAAATGCAATCTTCTCATCCTTTGAATGGGTATAATAATCTGTAATGTGCCAATCATGATGACTTGTCCTGAGGTCATTAAACATTCTGTATCTCAAGGAGCTGATAAAATGTAGGATCTGGGAATCACATCCATGGGAAATAGGCAACCTCTTTACCTAGTAGGAAAAACGTCAGGAGAAATCCACCTACAGGAACAATAGCAATTCCATTACAGATGGGCCCTAATAATATTAGTGGCAATAACAACTAAACACTTACTGTTGGGTGATTTTTAAAATATCATTTGATTTAATGCTTGTAGTAGTCCCATGAGTACTTGAAGTTATTATCTCAATTATCTATATGTAGGAACTGAAGTCTTAGTATAGGAACTTGATAAAGAACACTCAGACAGTAAAAAGTAGATCTGGGACTTGACTCCATGTCTGTCTCACTGCAGAGCTTAAGGTTCATGGGATTCCCTGACCACAGGCCCAGCTCTGGCTCTCCTGAAATCCCTCAAATGCTCAACATTTAATCCTTGGGTGCCCCTTAATCCATTTGTGTTGCTATGCAGGAATACATGAGACTGGGTCATTGATACAGAAAAGAGATTTATTTGACTCATGGTTCTGCAGGCTGTACAAGAAGTGTGGTGTCAGCATCTGGGGATGGCCTCACTGCGTCCACTCATGGCAGAAGGAGAAGGGGAGCAAGCATCACATATTGAGAGGGAAGGAAAAGAGGGGAGGGAAGTGCCAGTTTCTTTCTTTCTTTTTTTTTTCCTGTGAGAAAGCAGGATTTTTGAGAGGACAGAAAAGCTCCCACAGTAGGAGGGGACCCAAAGGGGTTTCCCCCAGGCTCTTTTTAACAGTCAGTTCTCATGGAAACTAGTAGAGTGAGAACTCAATCCCACCAAGACATACCTCCAACATTGGGGATCAAATTTTTACATGACCTTTGGAAGGGACAAATATCCAAACTTTATCACCAGCCTATACTAGTTTCCTATGAATGTCGTAACAGATACCAAGTACTGAGTGGCTAAAATAGTGGAAATATATTGTCACACCGTTCAGAAGATTAGAAACTAAAAATCAAGGTGTCAGCAGGACCATGTTCCCTTTGAAACCTGCATGGGTATCTTAGTCAGCTCAGACTACCAGTATAAAATATCATCCACTGGGTGGCTTAAACAGAATTTTTTATCTTATGTTAGAGCTATGTGTACGTGTGAGAATTTATTACATAAGTAAATTGCATGCAGATGAGGTTTGGCTTCTAGAGAGCATCTCTCTCCCTGATACTGAATGGTACCCAGTGTTGTGTGCCCCTTATCCCTCCTTTCTTCCTCCCTCCATTAGTGGTGTCCAGTTAACCAAAGTGTTATTAAGCAGTGCCCAGATAGCAAAGGTGTCCTTCCCACCTCTGTGCTTATGTGACCCGTGATCAGGGTTTGCTTATTAATGAGAATATACAATTTTCAGTTTTCTGTAATACTTCACTTAAAATAATGGTCTCCAACTACATCCACGTTGCTGTAAAGGGCATGATCTTATTCTTCTTTATATTAGCATAATATTCCACCATGTGTGTGTACCACATTTTCTCTATCCAGTCCACTTTGAATGGCATCTGGGTTGGTTCCATGATTTTGCTATTGTGAATAGTGCTGAAATGAACATATGTGTGCAGGTGTCTTGTTGGAGAGTGATTTTATGTTCCTCTGGATATACTCCTAGGTGTGGGGTTACTGGATTATATGAGTGCTCAATTTTTAGTTGTATGAGAAAATGTCACACTGTTTTTCTCAAAGGGTAAAGTAGGTTACATTCTCATCTACAGTGTAGAATAATAGCCTTTTCTCTGCAGTCACACCAACACTTTTTTTTGTTTGTTGTTTTGGGGGCATTTTGGTGTTTTGTTGTTGTTGTTTACTTCATAATGACGAACATACGTACCAGTATTAGGAAGTATCCCATTGTAGTTTTGATTTGCATTTCTATTATGATTAATGAAGCTAAGCATTTTTTCATGTGTTTTTCCTGCTTGAATGTTTTCCTTTGAGAAGTGTGTGTTAAACTTCTATGCCCACTTTTTAAGTGATTGTTTGCTTTCCATGCTGTCAATTCCCTTGAAAACATTCAGAACGTAGATGTTAGGCATTTGTTGGGTGCATAACTTACAATTTTTTTTCCATTCCTTGGTTCTCTTCACTCTCTTGTTGGTTTATTTTGCTCTGTAAAAAAACCTTTATAGTTTAATGAGGTCCCACCTGTCAATCTTAGCTTTTGCTGTATCTGCTTTTGAGGACATGGCCATGAATTAATTGCCTAATCTGATGTTTAGGAGAGTTTTGCCTAAGTTTTCTTCTAAGATTCTTATAGTTTGAGATTTCACATTTAAGTCTTTGATCCATTTTGAGTTAGTTTTTGTATATGGTGATAGGTGGAGGTTCAGTTTCATTCTTCTTCATGCTGTTAACCAGCTTTTCTAGTACCATTTGCAAATATGGTTTCCTTTCACATATTTAATTTTGTGGCTTTGTCAAAGGAGTTGGTTGAGGATCTGCAGTTTTATTTCCACATACTCTGCCCTGTTCCATTGGTCTATGTCTATTCCTGTTCCAGCACCATTGTTGTCTTGATTACTGTAAACTTATAGTAAAGTTTAAAGTCTGAAAGTGTGATGTCTCCAGCAGCTTTGTTCCTTTTGCTGAGGAGTGATTCATGTGAATTTGGATTTTCCAGGTCTGAGAAAAATGATGCTGGCAATTTAATTCCTAAATTGCATTGTAACTGTAGTTTGCCTTGGAAAGAATGGACATCTTGACAGTATTGATTCTTCCATTCCATGAACATGGGATATTTTTCCATTGTTTGTGTCAAACTTAAATTCTTTGAGAAGTGTTTTGTAGTTCTTACTGTAAAGGTGGATGCTATGTAGCTATTGTGAATGGTATGTAGCTACTGTGACAGGCATTGTGTTTTTTATTTGGTTCTTAGACAATTTGCTGTTGGTGTATAGAAATGCAACCGTTTTTTGCACATGAATTTTTTATTCTGAGACTTTACTGAAGTCACTTATCAGAGTGAGGAGGTTTTTGGCAAACTTTCTAGGTATACAATCATGTCATCTATAAAGATGGGTGACTTAACTTCTTCTTTTGCTTTTTGGATAACACTAATTTCTTTCTCTTGCCTGATTTTTCTAAGAATTCCAGTACTATGTTGAATTGGAAGAGTGAGAGTGTACATTCTTATGTTCTAGATCTTAGGAGAAATGCTTCCAGCTTCTGCCCTTTCAGTAGGAGGTTGGCTGAAGTTTAGTCATAAATAGATGGCTCATTAATTTTAGGAATGTCCCATTGATGTGTAGCTGTTGGAAGATTTTTATCAAAGGCATGTTGGATTTTATTCAATGATTTTTCTTTGTTTAATGAGATAATTGCATGTTTCTTGGTTTTACATCCGTTTATGTGATGGATTAAGTTTATTGATTTATGTATGTTGAAACAGTCTTGCATCCTGGGAAAAAAGCCCACCTGGTCAGGAGAATAATTTTTGAAATGTGCTGTTGAATGCAATTTACTAGAATCTTGCAAGAATTTTTGCATCTTTGCTCATCAGGGAGATTGACCTTTAGTTTTCTTTCCTTGTTGGATCTTTGTCATTTGGGAGTATTAGGATGATGTTGGCTAAATAGAGTGAGCCAGAGAGAATTCCTTCCTCCTCAATTGACTGGAAGACTTTCTATAGAATTTGTACCAGCTCTTCCTTGGACCTCATGAAGAATTCAGTTGAGAAACTATCTGGACTAGGCATTTTCTTGGGAGCAGAGGTTTCTTATGACTGAGTTGATGTCTTTGATTGTTATTGGTCTGGTTGGGCTTTGAATTTCTTCCTGTTTCAATCATGGAATGTTATGTAATGCCAGGAATTCCTCCATTCCCTCCAGATGTTCTAGTTTTTCACTTACAGATGTCTGTAGTAATCTTTGGTGATCTATAGAACTCCTTCAGGGTTAGTTTTAACATAGCCTTTTTTCTATTTTAATTATGTTAGGATGGACGCTCTCTCTCTCTCATCATCTGACCAGGGGTCTGTAGATCTTATCTATCCTTTCAAAGAACCAACTTTCTGGGTCCTTGATCCTTGATATTAACTTTTTGGATTCCATTTCATTCGACTGTGATTTCATTTTAATAATTTCAATTTTTCTACTAAGTATTGAATTGAATTGCTCTTGAGTTTCCAGTTCTCATAGGTGTGATGTTAGACTGTTACTTGAGATTCCTCTCTTTTCTTGATATATGTTGGTAATGTTATAGACTTTCCCCTCAGAATCACTTTCATAATATCCCACAGGTTTTGGTATGTTGTATCTTGGTGTTCTTTTATGTCCAGGAATCTTTTAATTTCTACCATGATTACTTTGTTAACCCAGAAGTCATTAGAAGCATGTTTTTTAATTTGCTTGTGTTTATGTGTTTGGGGGGACTCTATAGGTGATTATGTTTATTTTATTTCATTATAGTCTGAGAAGATGCTTGGTATCATTTATTTATTTATTTTTATTTTAAAGATGGGGTATACAACTCGAGATTAGGTATACAAGTGGTCATCATACAGGAACAACTTGAGCTTTCCTTTGGTCTCTACTTTGCCTGCTTTGAGACAAGGTACACTTACTGATGATATGTGCCCCCCAGCCCTTCCCTGGCAGTATCCCCCCACTGCCAATCCCTTTCTTATAGTATGGTAAATTTTCAGGGTCTGTTTATGAGTAAGAACATGTGGTACTCAATTCTTTGTTTCTGTCATAGATCACTGAGTATTATAGACTCAAAATCCATCCAAGTTGCTGAGTCCACATGTGTCCTTTTTTGTGACAGCATAATATTCCATCATGTATATGTACCACTTCTGTTAATCCAGTACAGTTTTGATTGCAGCAAGTCTGGTTCCATGTTTTTGCTATTATGAATAATGCTGCAATAAATATGTGTGCACAGGAATTAGTATTTTTTTTTAGTTGGAGTCTCACGCTGTTGCCCAGACTGGAGTGCAGTGGCTGCTCCCGGCCACCACAGCCTTGACCTGCTGGGCTCCGACAATCATTCTGCCTCTACCTTCCAAGTAGCTGGAACTACAGGCACATGCTACCACACCCAGCTAATTTTTGATTTATTGTAGAGATGAGGTCTCACCAAGTTGCCCAGGAGGGTCTCAAACCTGCAGGCTAAGGCAATCCACTCACCTCAGCCTCCCGAAGACATGGGTTTACAGGCTGAGCCACCGAGCCTGGCTGCAGGTATTCTTTTGGTAGAATGATTTGAGTTCCTCTGAGTATATTCCCATGAGGGGGATTGCTGGGTAGTATAAAAGGTCAATTTCTAGTTCTTTTAGGAATTGCCACACTCTTTTCCATAGAGGTTGAACTAATTTGCCTTCCCACCAGCAGTGTAGAACCATTCCCTTTTTTTCACATCCTCACCACTACCGGTAGTTTTTTGTTTCATTAATGATGGCCATTTTTACTGGGGTTAGGTAGTATCTCAGTGTGGTTTTGACTTGCATTTCTCTGATTAATAGTGAGGCTGAGCACTGTTTCTTGTGTCTGTTGCTTGTCCATATGTCTTCTTTTGAGAAGTATCTATTCATTCATGTCTTTTGTCCACTTTTTACTGGTGTTGTGTTTTTTGTTGCTGATGTTTTTAACTTCTGCATGCTTGAGTTTCTTGTAGATTCTGGATGTTAGGTAATTGTCAGACATACAGTTGATAATATTTTTTCCATTTTGTGGGCTGTCTCCCCACTCTGTTGATGGTTTATTTTACTTTTCAGAAATTTTTCAGTTTGATGAGGTCTCACTTGTCTATCTTATCTCTCATGGCATGGACATCTGGGGTTTTGATCAGGAATTGATTGCCTACTCTGATTTTCTTAAGATTGCCCCTGCATTTACTAAGATTTTTTTTTTGAGATGGAGTCGCACTCTGTCACACAGATTGGAGTGCAGTGGCATGCTCCCAGTCACTGCAGCCTCAATCAGCTGGGCTCTGGCAATCCTTCCGCCTCAGCCTTCCAAGTAGCTGGAACTACAGGTGTGCACTACCACACCTGGCTAATTTTTTTTATTTATTGTAGAGATGAGGTCTTGCCAAGTTGCCCACATGTGTCTTGAACCTGCAGGCTCAGGCAATTGACTCACTCCAGCCTTCCAAAACACGGGATTACAGGCTGAGTCACTAAGCCCAGCTACTACAACTCTTAATGTTTGAGGTTTTACAATGAGATCTTTGATCTATTTAGAGTTCATTTTTATGTATGATGATAGGTAGGGATCTTGTTTCATTCTTGAACTTTTGAAAATTGTTCACAGAACAAATTTCTGACAATACAGAAATTCATATGGAAATATAAAAGACCATAAATAGCCAAAATAATCTTTAGCAAATGAAACAAAGCAGGAGGTATCACATTTCCAGAATTTAAACTCTACTATAAGGTTACAATAATCAAAACAGCTTGGATTTGGTACAAGACCAATGGAGCAGAGTCGAAATTTCACAACCAAATCCTCAATTTCTCAATCAACTCATCTTTAACAAAACCTCCACCAACAACCATTGGGGAGAGGAGAGGCTATTCAGTAAACGGTGCTGGGAAAACTGGTTGATCATATGCAGAAGATTGAAACAGGACCCCTACCTATCACCATACACAAAAATCAATTCTAAATGGATCAAAAACCTAAACTTAAAACCTCAAACTATAAGAATCCTAGAAGAAAATATAGAAAACACTCTTAGGCACATTGGAGTAGCAACCTATTCTAGATCAATTCCCCAAAAGCTAATGCATAAAAGATAAGAGACAAGTGGTACTCATGAAACTGAAAATCTGCTACAAAGCAAAAGAAACCATCAAGAGAATGGGGAGACAGTCCACCAAATTGGAAAAAGTATTAGATAACTGTATATCTGACAAAGGCCTAACATCTAGGATCTACAAGGAACTCAAACCTGTCAAAAGCAGAAAAAAGAGCCTTATTTAAAAAGTGGGCAAAAAGGTCAGGCACATTGGCTCAAGTCTGTAATCCTAGCACTTTGGGAGGCAGAGGCGAGAAGATTCCTGAGCCCAAGGGTTCGAGACCAGTCTGGGCAACATGGCGAGACCTCATCTCTACAATAAATCAAAAAATTAGCTGGGTGTGGTAGCACATGCCTGTAGTTCCAGCTACTTGGAAAGCTGAGGCTGATGGATCGCCTGAGCTCAATAGGTGGAAGCTGCAGCGGCCTTCAGCATGTCACTGCACTCCAGTCTGGTTGATACTGTGAGACTCCAACCCAAAAAAAAAAATAAAGTGGGCAAAAGATATGAATAGACACTCCTCAGAAAAAGACATATGAGCAACCAACAGATACATGAAAAAATGCTCAAAAATACATGAGCATATGAGCAACCAACAGATACATGAAAAATTGAAACAACACTGTGATATCACCTAACTCCAAACAGGATGACAATCATTAATAACTCCAAAAACAACAGATGCTGGAAAGGATGTGGAGAAAAAGGATCACTTCTACATTGTCGGTGAGAGTGTAAGTTTGTACTACCCCTGTGGAAAACAGTGTGGTGATTCCTAAAAAAAATCTAAAAATTGACTTTCCATATGACCCAGCAATCCTCCTACTGGGAATTTATCCAGAGGAACTCAAATCACTCTATGAATAAGATACCCTCACATGCACATTTATCCCAGCAGTATTCACAATAGCAAAAAACTTGGAACCAATCATGTGCTTCAAAAGTGGACTGAATAAAGAAAATGTGGTACATATACACAATGGAATATTACACAATCATAAAGAAAAACAAAATTATGGACCTCACAACTAGGATGGATTTAGAGTCTATAATACTCAGTGATCTATTGCAGAACCAAAGATCTGAGTACCACTTGTACTTATTTATAAGTGAACCATGAACATTTATCATAATACTATAAGAAGGAGATTGGAAGTAATGGGACACTGTGGGGGGGATGGCACATAGCATCAATAAGTGTATCTAATCTCAAACCAAGCAACATGGGGATCAAAGGGAGACCCAAACTATCTTAATAATGATCACATATGTACCTAACCCTGAATTACACACCACATCTTTTTTTTTAATTTTAAAGATGTGGGGCTAATTCAGGATCAGGTATACAAGTATTCATTGTACAGGTAAAGTTTGGGCCTCCCTTTGGTCCCCACTTTGCCTGGTTTGAGATCTGGTACCCTAACTAATGTTATGTTCCCCCTCTCCCATGATAGTTTCAGGCTATTACCAATCCTTTTCTTATAGTATTATGGTAAATGTTTGGAGTCTGCTTATGAGCGAGGGCACATTGTACTCAGTTCTTGGTTTTTGTGATAAATCACTGAGTATTGTAGACTCTAAATCTGTCCAAGTTCCTGAGAAGTCTATAATTTTGTTCTTCTTTATGGCTACATAATATTACATCATGTGTATGTACCACATTTTTTATCTAGTCCAGTTTCAACGGGCATCACAGTTGGACCACAACAGTTGGTCCAAAAAAAAAAAGAAATTTGTTCACACTAGATTTATGCCCAAGATTGTGGTCTATCTTGAAGTATGTTCCATGTACTGATAAGAAGATTGTATATTCTATGGCTGTTGGGCGATGCATTCTGTAGATGTCTATTAGGTCCAGTTGGTTGAGTGTTAAGATTCTGGATTTTGGCAGCACCTTCAGGGGTCCCACAGATCTGTCCCTTGCTTCAACAACATTTGGACAGAACAGACCCAGGGTCTCCCGCTCTTCCAGCCTCCCACTGCCTTCCAAACTCCTCTCCACTTGCAACCACCGAGACCATCTTCTCGGCTATCGCCTGTTTCTGGGACCTGCGAACACAGCTTGTGTGGTTAGATCCTTCTTTCTTACCAACCACGAGCTCGCAGGTTTGCCAGAATTGTTTCATTAATGGAATAATAGGTGGAGGCAGCCGTCAACCACATGATAAATTTGCATCTGTGGGCCTCCTACACCTAACCCTCTGGGCTTCTATTTTTTAAATTTTTTTCTTTTCTTTTTTTTTTTAAGTTGGAGTCTCACTCTGTCGCCCAGGCTGAAGTGCAGTGGCACGCTCATGGTCACCCCAGCATTGACCAGCAGGGCTCGAGGGATCCTTCCATCTAAGCCTTCCAAGTAGTCAGAACTCAGACACTACCATGCCTGGCTAATTTTTAATTTATTGTAGAGACGAGGTCTTGCCAAGTTTCCCAGGCTAGTCTTGAGTCCGTGGACTCAGGCAATCCATTCACTTTGGCCTCCTAGGTCTGGAACTAAAGGCTGAGTCACCGAGCCCAGCCTGGGCTTCTATTTCAACCGTGACAATGTGGTTTTGTAAGGCGAGGGCCACTTCTTCTGCCAACTGGTGGAGGAGAAGTACGAGGGCAATGAGCCGTCTCTTGAAGATGCAAAACCAGCATGGTGGCTGGGACCTCTTCCAGGATATCCAGAAGCCCTCTCAGGATGAGTGGGATATAATCCTGGATGCCATGGAATCCACCATGACTTTGAAGAAGAACCTGAATCAAGCCCTTTAAGACTTCCATGTCCTGGTATCTGTCTGCACAGACCTGCATGTCTGTGACGTCCTGGAGAACCACTTCCTAGATGAGGAAGTGAAACTCATAAGGAAGATGGGCAACCACCTGACCAACCTTCATAGGCTGGTTGGCCGGGCCTGAACTCAGCGATTATCTCTTCGACTGGCTCACCTTCAAGCAGGTTAGGAGCCCAGCGGCCTCTGGGGGTCCCTCTCAAAATATCAGGACTTCTGCTTCACCCTCTAGCCACTTGGCAGCTTTTTAACTACCCTGGAGCCCACTCACAAGCCCTGGACCAAATGAAAACAAAGCTTTTTGCAGCAATATATATATATATTCTGGATTTTTTGGTAGTTTTTGCATTGACAATCTATCTACTGCTATTAGTGGAGTATTAAAGCCTCCTACTATAATGGTATGGCTGTGTATTAGCAATTTTTTAATATATCTGGGTAATCCTATGTTGGGTGTGTACCCTCAAGGTGGATATTTCTTGGTGGTAGACTGTGACTTTTATCATTATATATTGTCCTTTTTAACTTTTATTGGTTTAAAGTCTGTTTGAAATAAGAATAGCTACTTCTGCTCTTTTTTGTTTTCTTTTTGTTTGAAAGATATTTCTCCATCTCTTTACCTTGATTCTGTGGGTTTCATTTGCAGCTAGATGGGTTTCCTGAAGGCAGCATACAGTTGAATCATTTTTCTTTATCCAATTTGTCTCTCTGTGCTCTGAGTGTCACATTAAGCCCATTCATGTTTAAGTTAATTGTTGATATGTGGGATTTTATTCCTATCACATTGTTCTTAAGAGGTTGCTTTGCTTTTTGGTTCTTATGGTTGATTTTTGTGGTTGGTGAACTCTATGCTTGTCTGTGCTTTTGGAATGGGTGGAACTGCTCCTTCATTTCTGTGCTTATAACTTTCTCTTTTTTAAAAAAGAAAGTTGCCCAGACTGGAGTGCAGTGGCATGCTCCCAGCCACTGCAGCCTCAGCATGTTGGACTCCGGTGATCCTTCCACCTCAGCCTTCCAAGTAGCTGGAACTACAGGCACGTACTACCATGCTCAGCTAAAATTTTATTTATTGTAGAGATGAGGTCTCGCCAAGTTGCTCAGGTGGGTCTCAAACCCCCGGGCTCAGGCAATCCTCTCACCTTAGCCTCCCAAAGCACAGGATTACAGGCTGAGCCACCAGGCCCAGCTTATAACTTTCTTAAGCATCTCCTGAATGGCTGGTCTGGAGGTGGCATATTCTCTTAGGAATTCAATGTTTGGGAAGGATTTTAATTTTTTTTTCATTAATGAAGCTTAGTTTGGTGGGGTAGGGAATTCTTAGCTGCAATTGCTTTTCTTCAAAAATGTTAAAGATAAGACTCTAGTCAGGTCAGACTGGACCACTCTCCAGCTCCCCTCCATGGACACAATTAACTACATCAGTGGGAAGTGGAACCCTTGGTCACCATGGTCATGCTGCAGGGATGGCTGAAGCCTTTCTGTTGTACAAAAGAGTTCACAAAGGGAGAGAGATGCTGCCATAACGCTAGCCCCCTCCAATGTCCATAGCTTCGCTTCCTTTGTCAGAGGCTGTCTGGCCTCAAAACTCAAAGTTTCTTTTGGGAGCTATGTTTTTCCCATGAGCCAGAACTGGCTGCTCTGTGTTTCAGTCCCCAGCTTTGAGCACTCAGTGGGGTTCAGGAGGAGCGATGAGCCCCTTGGTTGCAATGGCAGCATCACAGGAATGGCAGAGCTGTCTGTTGCCCAGAAGCGTTCATGCAGGAGAGAGGGGTTTCCAGGATGATGAGGCTGCTCCTGACTTCCCTTCCTTTGCTAGAGGCTGATGGTGTTCAGAACTCAAAAGTTCTTTCAGCAACAGGATCTCCTGCAGCTTGCCCCAAATAGTACTTGCCTGCAGTGGGGGAACCTCCCCTGGGGGCAAGTGAAGGCATCTGGGCCAGGGTTCTTTCCTGGCCTGGGAGCTGACTTCCAAGCCCATCCTACAGAAATTGAGTTATCAAGTATGGTTTGACAATAGTCCTGTAGAACTTAAATGGGTTCCCAGCTCCACATAGTCTCTGGAGTATCCAGGCTGTTTCCCACATGGTACTGGAATTCCATATGGCTTGTGGGGGCCTTCCCAGTCCACGGCACTAGCAAGTGCTGAGTCCTAATATCCTGCACTAACAATTTCCTACATCCAGAGGCTGCTCTTTGTTTCTGACATGATTCAGGCAGGAATGGGGCTTCCTTGGTCCAAAACCAGCTACCTGGTCTCTCTCCTTCCTACTCTGTGCTTGTCCCAATTGTCCTCTACAGGCTGTGGGGTGCATTGACCACTTCACCTGCTGCAACTGCTGGGGATCACTGCCTCTTGATGATTTTTACTGCTCGTGCTCTCTTCCTTGGTTTGCGCTGTGAGAGATGCCTGTCAGCTGCTCATGGGTGGTCATTTTGAATCCCAACTGAAAGTTACTTTTTCACAGTTCTGGAGGATAAAAGTCCAAATATTAGGCTATGGCTAATTGCATTTCAGCCAAGGACTCTTTTCCTGGTTTTCAGAAAGCTGTCTTCTATGTTCTCACATGGTCTTTCCTCAACATGTGTGCATGGAAAGTGTTCACTTACCCTTTGGTATCTCCTGTTATAAGGACTCTAATACTACCGAATCAGGGACCCACACTAATGTTCTCATTTAATATTACTTGAACAAAGGCCTCATCTCCAAACACGGTCACATAAGGTGTTATGGCTTCAACAAATACATTTTGGAGGATCATACATAATTGGTCCATAAAAAAGGAATCCTTCCTTATCCCTTTCTATTTTCTGGTGTTTTCTGGAAGACTGTGGTGTGGTGGCCATGTATGTATAGGGGAAAAGTGTGGAGCTCTTTGCTGGGGTGAACAGGTGGCCCAAGGTTCTGGATCAGTGAGACGGCAGCACTGAGGGCTGAAAGAGTATCTTTCCTGCACTCACTGTGGCTTCAGCCTTGTTGGACTGTGCCTATTATCTGGGTGAGATCATAGGCAAAGCAAAGTAACCTTCATTATTGCCTTAGTTGTTTATTGTTATGAGACATGTAAGCCAGAACTCAGTGCCTTATCACATGCCATGCATTATCCCACAGAATGCAGGCATGGTTTACATGTGGCTCAGGCTCTCTCACAAACTGAAATGAAGGTGCCAGCCAGAAGCTGCTCTTGGTTCTCTGTCACGTAGATGTCTCCACAGAGAAGCTCATGGCATGGCGGCTGGCTTCATCAGAACCAGCAAGCGTGCCAGAGAGAGAGAAAGCATGACAGAAGTTACAGTCATGCAGAACCTGGTACCCTACATGATACACAAACACTTACTGTACCCTGCTTATTAAAAGCAAACCAGTAGGTTCAGAACACCCTCCAGGGGAAGAGATGGCACGGGTGTGGGCTAGAGGAGCGAGGCACCTTTGGGAGCCCCTTTAGGAGTTGTTTCCTACCATCGAGCACTTCATATGTGCACAGGGTGCAGGGACTTCTGACTCGTGACTGCATGTGATTCATGCTCTTATTATGGGGCAGGGAAGGAAACTAGAGCTTAGGCACATTGAGTAAACCATTCAATGTCATCCTTCACTGGAAGGAGGACTTAATCCCAGACATGCTTCAAATTTGTTGTACAAGGTTCATTCCTAAAATCAAGGGAGAATTTTGGGTGCATTTCATTAAAACACAAAGTTCTGTGGTACACTGATTTGTTCTCAATGTGAAAACACATATGTTTCCTCTTTCAAATTCCCTAGGTGTCTACAGCACTGTGGCCCAGAGTTCTGGAGCACAGCTCTGGAATGAAGAATTCTAGAATGCATGCTACTCTGAAGGGAATCCAAGGAGACTCTGTCTTGTTTTCCGTGACCAATAAGTCAGGAGTAGCTCCAGGAGATGAACTGGAGAAGATCTCGTGGGGCTTTGGCCCCGAGTCAGACTTCATAGTCATGCTGGAAGTTTATAGGGGACCCAAGTCTCCAATATGGTTCGGCCTCCAAGACGAGTATCAGCAGAGGGTCCATTTGCCCAACAGGACTTCCCTGATGATTGAGAACCTGAGACCTGAGGACAGTGGGCAGTACTGGGCTCTAGTCACCTTAACTGGAGGAAGAAGCTTTATCCAGGTGTTCTACCTCACCGTCGGTGGTAAGTAATTCCCTCTCCTCCCTCCCTTGACTTACATTCTTCCTCTGTCCCTAGTGTCCCATTGGCCTCATTTTGCAGAATCCCATTCCGATTCCAGACTTCAGACTCAATTTTCATTTCTGAAAATCGGACAAATGAGGTCAGGACAGATGGAGAGCAGATAATCACACCAGGGAGAAAATCACTTCAATGTTTGGGAAGGGGAGATGGAAATTGGTCAAAATAGTAATTTTTCTAACAATCCTAACTGTCCTTTATTTTTTTATTTTTTGAGTTGGAGCCTCACTCTGTAGCCCGGACTGGAGTACAGTGGCTGCTCCCAGGCACCGCAGCCTCAACCTGCTGGGCTCCGGCGATCCTTTCACCTCAGCCTTCTGAGTAGCCGGAATTACAGGCACGCGCTACCTTGCCCGCTGATTTTTTGATGTATTGTAGAGATGAGGTCTCATCAAGTTGCCCAGGCTGGTCTCGAACCTGCAGGCTCAGGCAATCCACTCACCTCAGCCTCCCAAGCCTTGGGATTACAGGCTGAGCCACCGAGCCTGGCAATTGTCCTTTATTTAAATGATGCTACTTAATTTGTGTAATCATTTTCTATTATTGGCATAGCAAATTACCACAAATTAGCAGCTTGAAACAAAACACATTTTTTGCTTCATTGTGCTGTTAGCCATTGATCTGACACAGGTCCTGCTGGGATATAATAAAAGTGTTGTCAGGGCTGTTTTTTCTGGAGGCTCCAGGGTAGAATATTTTCTTTCCTTTGTCACCAGCATCCCTTAGCTTGGGGCCACTTTCCTCCATCTTTAAAGCCAACAACGGTGGACCAAGTCCTTCTCACATAGCATCCCTATCAGCCCCTCTCTCTCCTCCTTCACTGTTAAGGATCTTGGTGATTACATTGAGCCCACCCCATAATCAAGAATGATCTCTCAATTGACGCCTGATTAGCACCCTTAATCTTAGTTGCCTGCTGAATTCTCCTTGCCACTTAACCTAAGCTCTTCCCAGGTTCCCAGGATTAGTATGATGGACACGTTTGGAGCCACTATTCTGCCCACCACTTTAGGAATTCTCTGTGTATCAAGTCTGGCCTCCCCTCTCCTCCCACTGAGCCCCAGTCCCAGGCCAGCCTCACTCACACAGGCCTCCACAATCCAGCCCTCAAAGCCTCCATAGGTGTAAGGGTTTACATTGCAATGCTTCTTAGGAAACGTGTTTACCCAACTCTTTTCTTCCTACAATTCCTCCCTGCACAAGGAATCTCCTGCCGTAGAGAGAGTGGCTTGTATAGTTTTGGGTCCTATGATTTCTAGGACCTGCGCATGAACCTTTCTCTTCACTTCCGATCTACACCCTAGGTTCAGTGTCATGTCCTAACAACACTAAGAGTTGCCAGTCCTGGTCGCTACCACTGTTTCTCTCTCAAATTTGACTACATTGGAAAGCATGGCACTCTCTCTGGCCTCCCAGAGCTATTCTTATGTCCTGCCCCACCTAGTTTGTGCAGTCCCAGGCACCATCTCTGCTAAGACACAGGGAAAGAACAAGGGGAAGCACAAGATCATCTGTCTCAGACTTCTCTTTCTCCAAAGAAAGCCTTCAATTTTAATATAATAGGCCCTGGGTAGGGAGACTCCAGACTTTATTTCCTTTTGGAGATTTTTAAGATTTGCTCAATGAAGAAAAAAGTCATGGAGCTGAACTCATGGACTCCCCTTCATGTTGTCACCTGCTCAGTGTTTAGCTTGGGACAAATTGTGATTTATCTGCAAAATACGCCCACTTTCCTTATAGGGAGCATGCCACAGCTTCAGTGAGAAATTGATGAGAAAGTGTCATGCTCTCCACACCTGTGAGGTTCTTTCCTTTTGTTCCCACATGCCACAGAACCTGTGCCCCATCCTGAGATCCTGGCCAAGTCACCATCCATCACACCAGGCTGGTGCAATGTCACCCTGGAGTGCAGGGTTCCAGGGATCACAGAAGATCTGAATATGTCCTTGTGGAGCCAGGGCCTTCCAAGGAAACTGGAGCAGAGAAGGACACCAGGACTTGCCTCCAACCCCTGGACCCTGGCTCCAACCCCTGGACCCTTAGCCTGCGCTAAGCAGTACAATGCCAGCCTCACCTGTGTGGTCAGCAACCAGGTGGACCAGAAAAACACCACAGAAGTCCTTGAAAAATTCTATTCACAAGGTGAGTGGTGTCTCTAGGAGATGAGGGGCATCCAGAGATCAGGTAGCTCTGGAGCCTGACAGTTCTGGCCCATTCCTCACCCTGTGTGGGTGTGGTGCACCACCTTACATCTGTTCACACCACACTGAAGACTGGGAGTCTCATTCACTTGCCCTGCCTTAAGCATCTCTCTAATCAATACCCTCCTCCCAACACCTCCCACACATCCATCTTCCTCAGGGCATCCAGAGTGGGCTTTGTAAAAGCAGATCAGACTGTGTCATTGTCTGTATCACCTGTGGGACTTGACCTCAATTACTCTCCATAGGATTCAGGGCTCAGATGCTCTTCAGCCCACATTTCTGGTCTCAACTGCACACATCGTACAGAATTGCTTCTGGCAAAGTGTGCTGACAACCAGTGTTCACTGAACAAATGAATGTACTGGTCCCCTGTGTGTGGTCTCATCCTCTCTAACCCTTTCTTCCTGAGTTGCAGGAGGAATCTGAAGGGTCAGCATCTTGTAAAACCACCTGTTACCTCCTCCCCACACCCATACTGGAGTTTCAGTGAAACTTCCTCACTTAACAGGACCACAAAACCCTCTGGGTACAGACCCCTATCTCCTTGTGACTCTCCTTGTCAAGATCCTCCCTGCCCTGTCCCTCCCCTCCCTAAGTGGGGAGCTAATAAACTCCAGGGCTGGCATTTTAACACAGCCATTTTCTGATGCATAGTTCCTACTTTCTGGAATGTTCCATCCTGAATGCATGGAAAATCTTCACTTTTCCCTCAAGACTCATTTTACCTGGAGGCCATTCTTGATGACTTTCAGTAACACTTCCCTCTATCTGGAAGCTGGTATTTTCACAATCTTTCCTCCTGGATGATGAATCACCCTTGGGTGCAGACATTGTCTTATTTCACTTCAGTGTCCCTGGAAACAACAGCACCTCTGTGGACACTTAAATGAATAGAACTCCCATGTTCCTCCTCTTCTGCTTCTGTCCCAGGCCTTGTTGCAGTTTTACCCATTTTCTCCTTCTCTTTTCCCTTGGCAAAGGGTGTGTAAAGTTCTCTCCTGCCTTAGCCTTTCCCACTCTCAGTGTGAGAGAGACAGGTGCACCAGGCATGACTCGGCTAAGCATCCTAGGGGCCATTGTGGATGCTCTGTTGATCCTGGGAGCTGGGCTGTACCTGTGGAAAACACGTGGGAAGAAGATGGAGATGGAGAGAGGCAGGTTGCACTTTTCCTTCTAGGCCCAGAATCTTGTCTCCCTTTCTCCCTTTTTGCAGTCGGAGAATGAGCCCTGCAGAGGGGATGGTGGGTGTGGCCATGACCTTGGGGTTCTTGTCAGCGAGGAGGGATACAGGAACCCAAGACACAGATTCAAGCTTTGTCTATGTATGTCTTAGGTGCAAGAAGGCAGGAGGACATGAAATCAATAACAGTGACATCCACTGTGCAGATCTCAGCCAGCATATACCTCAGGAAGGCACCACCAAGGTAAGGGCTTGGAGCACTGGTGGCTAAGCACTCCTCTGTCTCCCTCTGCCCAGCATTGAGCTTCCAACCCCAGGATTTGCCTTCTCTTGCCCCATTGTCTGTCCTTCTATTTCTTGACAATCAACAATATTTGCTAATAAAGCTTACAGTTGGGACCAGCATAATGGTGGGCATTTGAGGGTAATTCAGGGGACTTCATAAGCAATACATGTCAGCAGGAGTTGATTCTGTAGGTATTTCAAGATTCACTCTATCCCTAAGCTACCCTAGAAACCCTTTGTCTCAATTCCAGGGCTTTGGTGAACAATGTCTGGAAGAAAAGGTGCCTCTGGCTACTGTCTACAGTGAGGTGCAAAACCCTGCCCATGCCATGAAGATTGTTTAACTGGAGGAAGAATGAGAATGCCACAATCCCAGGACACCTGCACTCTTACCTGACACCAGCAGATGCCTTCCCATCTCATTTCAGGTTCAACACCAGCAGCCCTTTGTCTGTTTTACTTTGTGGCCACAGTTATTCATGGGTACACATGGCCTAATAGCATTCTGGGACACCTCTTCAAGCTGCGCTCACACTTGGGCAAGTGTTCTTCCTCAGTTATTAACATTACTCCTTCGTCTTCTCCTCCAGAAACTTTTCCGAGAGGATCCTGCCTGGTGGCAAATCCCCACCGGTTCTGCTGTGTCCCTGGTGTATGTAATTCTGAAACACAAGCCCAGGCATGGGAACTGTACACAGGCATTGACTTTGCTGAGAACAGGAATTAGGATCTGGGAGATGGGTCCTCAGTTGGAACACAGCATGAGTGAGTGGGAGCAAACTGGTTCAAGATTTCCTTGCAGACCTTGTATAGGGATCCCCTGGGGGTGTTGGGCAGTGTGTGTGCATGTGTGTTGCAGAAACTCTAATTCACATTATACACCTGAACAAAAGCCACCTTCCTTCTCACTTGTGCTAATCTGGATGTCAGCCTCAGTCTCAGGTGAAACTCACCTTCCTGTGCAGTGGGAAGAGGATTTTGAAAGAGAAGCACTTTCCAGCCTTCTCTTTCTCAGAAAATAACCCTAGGAGGCCAAAGTCAGGGGTTTGGGGATAGGATAGTAGCCCTTGATTGTAAGAGAGGGTTTGCTTGAACTTGCCACTTACTGTTCTTTCCTCCTACCGAGAGACTGTTCTTTTGTTTTCTTTACCAGTTTCCATCTCACCTCTCCAATCTCTAACTCAGAAATATCCCCAAGTTTAGACCCAAACAATTTATCTTGATTATTTACACTTACACTCATTCTGGATTGTGACCAGGCACTAATCCCTAAACCTTATGACATTATTACCCTACGTAGAAAAGATATCAAGATGACAGATTTTGAGATGTGCATTATTCTAGGTGGACTCAATCTAATCACATAAAATCTACAAAGAGGAAAATGAAGAGAAATAAAAGTAGGTCAGAGAGATAATAGGTGAGACCTTGATTCACCATTGCTGACACTGAAGTTGGAGTAGGGGTCAAAAAGTTAGGAAATGAAGTGGCCCCTGGAAACTGAGAAAAAAATGTTGATTCACAGCCAGCAAGGAAATAAGGATCTCAATCTTACAACCAATAAACCCTGAATTCTAGCAGCAACCAGAATGTACCTTAAATAGATTCTCTCACAGAGACTTCAGAAAAAAAAAGCTGGGTCACACTCCAGACGTCTGACCTCCAGCACTGTAAAAGAATAAATGTGTGTGTTGTAAGTGCCTAAGTCAGTGGTTGTTGGGAGCCGGCCACAGAGGCCCACTGAGCGTTAGGGATCAGGGAGGGCCGTGGACCTCGAGACTGCTAGGATGTGTTCGGGAGCCGTAGACCCCATTTTCCTCCCCCTTTTGCCATCCAGCACAAAAACAACCTAAAGGAACTCTGCTGGCCTAAGCTGAAGGCTCTGTGACTTGTGACAGGCATAGCTCACTCTAGAAACCCATTGTTCCTGTTTCCCATAAACTGTGGTTTCGGCTTAGGTATTAGATACAATTCAAGTTCAGGTCACACCTGGGAGCCTTTTATATGGTACAAGCTTCTTTATAAGATTTAAAAGAATATTTGTAGAATTAGTATATACTTAGGGAGAGCTGTTTGCAGCTTTTCAATGGTGTAGATGATTATCAAGAGTGGCCCAGCACAGAGTTTGGGCTGGGCCACTTTCCTGAGAGCCCAGCACATACTTTGGACTGGGCTGCATTCTTTTAGGCTGGCTTTAGCTACAGTTAATGTAAGGTCTTTTTTCTACCTATTATAGAAATTGAATTTATTTTATTCATAGAAGGTATTGTAGAATAGGTCATACTACATTAAAGAATCATGTTAGTTCAAGCATAATCAATCATGATATTTTTAGGTTTAATAAGAATATAGTTAACTCTAGAAATCTCATTGTCTCCACTTTCTACTATCGAAGTTTTGGCCTTAGCACATTTACAGTTTACATTTAGGTTTTAGAAGTTTTGCTGCTGCTAATCAGCTTTATATATTAGAATTAAGAATTGGAAAACTTTCATAGAAATTAGATAGATATATAGGACTGTGGAATAGCCATTTTGTTAAGAGATTGTAGTCTATTGTTCCAAAAGGTGGCCCACCGTGAACCTTGGACTGGGCCACATCCTGTAGGGCCCAGTA